>NW_022603713.1:0-24013 GCF_008692095.1 Etheostoma spectabile | reverse complement strand
GCATTCTGCATTAATTCACAGCAACTCATTGCGGCTTGCTGCGCTAACGTTAGCACATAGCCTAGTAGTATGGATGGCGACATGATTAAAAATGAAGAAAGCAGAGATCCAGCAGACAGGCAGCAAGACATCATCCTCAGCCTTTTCTGTTTGAGACAGGTAGGCATCCAGAAGGACTCCTGGCCAATTTACAGGGGAACGTCTTCATTAATGTTTGTTAGTCATTCACATTTTAATCGTTTTATTTTCTTTCCAGAAGCCCTATTTGAGCACCACACACTGTAGATTCATTTAAATGTTAGGGGAAGATTAAAAATATAACTGTATCTGTGACTTCTCACAGAATCACAACTGAAAACATATCTTGCTAGTGAGTCTTATTAATCTTATTAACCTGGAGTCCCAGTTTCTGTCATAATAATCATATTGTTATGTTTTAGGCCTATTGGCAATGTACCCATTTGCCCATATAAAACGTGTTCTCCATGTCCACTGAAGTTCCTCAGCGTGCTCCCTGGTAACATCTGTGTGCTCCAGAGCTAGCTTTGCATAAAAAATGCCATTCGCAAGGCTACTTTTACTTTTATACTTTAAGTAAATTTCCAAGCCTGTACTTTGTTACTTTTACTTGAGTAAAGAAGTTTAATCAGTACTTCCACTTTTACCAGAGTATTTTTTAACTCCAGTATCTGTATTCTACTTAAGTACGGAAAGTGAGTACTTTTGCCATCTCTGCCGAGCTAACGTTGGCGGGGTACTGCTCTCCTCAGACGCCCAGAACTTGTCCTAGTTGCTAAGGGATGGGTGTTGTCTGTTCATGCCAATGATGTTGATGCCTGGTGTTGAGTCTTTAAGCCGCATGCGCTCCCCTTCTTTTAGGACACCTCATGTAGGAATGTAGTACAAGATGGATGAACTCCGGCTCTGGGAGGGGATGATGAACTGATGATGGCATTGATGACAGCACCAAAAGTAGGGAATTGTGCTAGAGGCGTCTGTCGCATCTTCAACATGAATTCTACCACAACATGAGTTCTATTGATACTCCTGTAAACACAAGAAAAGTTTAACCTTGTCCTCTTGTTTTCTGTGAAACCTGTCTATGTTGTACAAATACAATTCAATTCAATTGTATTTATATAGCGCTAAATCACAACAGTTATTTCTTTGTGCTTTTCATAAAGAGCAGGTAGACCATACCTGTTATGTTATTTACAGAAACCCAACAGTTCCCACCAAGAGCACGCACTAGGCGACAGAGGCAAGGAAAAACTTCCTTTAAGAGGCAGAAACCTTGAGCAGAACCATGGCTCGGGGTGGGCGGTATCTGCCTCGACCGTTGGGGGTGAGAAATAGAGAGACAGAGAGAGACATGGAGATTTGTAGCGGAGGTGTCGAGCAGAAACATGGAGGTAACAGGTGACTCAAACCACAGATCCAGAGTAAGAAACACCTGCAGGAAGCGATAGGAGGAAGAGAAAGGCAAGACTCTGGGGGCAAGAGAGCACAAGACTCCGGAAAGGGAAGAAGTCGAGTTAGTAACATGCATTAATGGAATGAGGTTGCATACAGATGGAGAGAAGGAGGAAGAGAGAGGTGCATCATGGGAAGTCCCCCAGCAGTCTAGGCCTATAGCGGCGTAACTAAGGGATGGTTCAGGACTTTCCTGAGCCAGCCCTAACTATAAGCTTTATCAAGAGGAAAGTCTTAAGCCTACTCTTAAATGTGGAGACGGTCTGCCTCCTTAACCCAAACTAGAACCTGGTTCCACAGGAGAGGAGCCTGATAGCTGAACGCTCTGGCTCACATTCTACTTTTAGAGACTCTAGGAACCACAAGTAACCCTGCATTCTGGAAGCGCAGTACTCTGGTGGGGTACTAAGGTACCATGATCTCTTTAAGATTAGATGACCATGAAGAGCTTTGTAGGTGAGAAGAAGGATTTTAAATTCGATTCTGGATTTTACAGGAAGCCAATGCAGAGAAGCTAAAACAGGAGAGATGTGATCTCTTTTCTTGGTTCCTGTCAGAACAAGTGCTACAGCTTTCTGGATCAGCTGAAGAGTCTTTATGGACTTTTTCGAGCAACCTGATAATAAAGAATTGCAGTAATCCAGCCTAGAAGTAACAAATACATGGACTAGTTTTTCTGCATCATTTTTAGACAGGATATTCCTGATTTTTTGCAATATTACGTAGGTGAAAAAAGGTGATCCTTGAAATTTGCTTTATGTGAGAATTAAAGGACATGTCCTGATCAAAGCTAACTCCAAGATTCCTCACAATGGTGCTGGAGGCCAGGGTGATGCCATCCAGAGTAACTATCTCTTTGGATAATGTGTCACGGAGGTGCTTGGGCCCCAGAACGATAACTTCAGTTTTATCTGAGTTTAACATTAGAAAATTACTGGTCATCCAGGTTTTAATATCCTGAAGGCACATTTGAAGTTTAGCTAACTGATTAGTTTCATCCGGCTTTATCGATAGATATAATTTATTATCATTTGCATAACAATGAAGGGCAGGGAGTGTTTCCTGATAATATTGCCTAAAGGAAGCATATATAAGTGAACAGGATTGGACCGAGCACAGATCCTTGTTGGACTCCATGACTAACTTTGGCGTGCATGGAGGATTCATCGTTAACATGTACAAACTGAGATTGATCTGATAAATAAGACTTAAACCAGCTTAGAGCAGTTCCTTTAATGCCAATTAAATGTTACAATTTCTGTAATAGGATGTGATGGTCAATGGTATCAAATACAGCAATAAGATCTAATAACACCAGCACAGAGATAAGTCCTTTGTCTGATGCAATAAGGAGGTCATTAGTAATTTTCACAAGTGCTGTCTCTGTGCTATGAACACTAAATCCTGACTGAAAATACTCAAATAAGCTGTTGCTATGCAGAAATTCACACAGCTGTTTGACAACTGCTTTCTCAAGAATCTTACAGAGAAATGGAAGGTTGGATATAGGTCTATAGTTGGCTCAAGGTTGGGCTTTTTCAGAAGAGTTTAATTACAGCTACTTTAAAGTACTGTGGTACATAGCCTGTTAATAAAGACAGATTGGTTATTAGGGATGAGCGAGTACAGCATTATCTGTATCTGTATCTGTTTACCACATGAATATCTGTATCCGGATCCGTACTCGGACTGGGCGGGGCCTAAAACGGAAGTGGTCAGATTTAACCTGGAAGTCGGTCGGGTTCTCTTGAAATGTGCGGGGCTTTATGTTATTTAAGCATGCAATTGATATGAGTTGATCAAAATTGTTATATTTATTGCTGACTTTAAAACTATTTACATGACAGCATTGAGCTTCAGATCAATGGTGTTGTCATGGTAACAAACAACTATATACAGAACGTTTTGCAACAATGAATACAACACATGCGGTTGCAATTATGAAGTAAAATGTAATGAACAAGAGTTTTCATACTCAATATAACTTTCTTTTTTTAACTTTTTATTTTTTTATGATCAGTGTGATTTTTTTTTATTTTTTTATTTTTTTTATTTCCACACCAGGTATATGTGTGTGTGTGTGTGTGTGTGTGTGTGTGTGTGTGTGTGTGTAAGAAAGAGACACAGAGAGAGAGGGGGCGGGGGGCGGGGGGCAGCTGACAGTCAAAAAAAAAAAAAATCTCCGATGGCAGAGACGCAACGGGAGTTGCATTTAAACCAGCAGCCCGTCTGAAACCCACGTTCACCAGAAATCTACTGGTTACTAAGTAAGTACTACAAACCGAAGTTAAAAACAAACCTAAAGCAGAAGAAACCCTAAACGTTAACGGAACAGATCCGCAGACCCATTGACTGCCTGCCTGACGGAGCGGGAGTGCGAGAGCGAAAGGGAGGGGGAGAGAGAGAGAGAGAGAGAGAGAGAGAGAGAGAGAGAGAAAAAGAGGGAGCGCATTTCTCCATGTTCTGTGTGTGTGTGATTGATCCGGGGCGCTGTGACTATCACAGAACGCTGCGCGGCCAGCTGAGAGTTTTATTCAATACGAGCACGGATATTGACTCATATTACTCTTATAATACTTGTACTCGGCAAAAGTGCTCTATCCGTACCGGATAATCGTTTCAGCCGGATACTCGGATCACCACTATTGGTTATATTTAGTAGAGAAGTGTTGACTAAGGGTAAAGCTTCCTTAAGTAGCCTAGTCGGGACGGGGTCTAAGAGGCAGGTTGATGGTTCACTATTCTGTGATAGGCTAGTCCCAGCGCCCCTCCCTACACACACAGATTCCTTGTGTTTCTGTGTGCCGCTCCGCTCACTCACGCACAGAACACAGAGAAGTGAACAGCTCTCTCCCCTTCAGGTCCGCGGGCTTTTCCGATAACATTTAGGGTTTCTTCAAGCTTCAGGTTTGTTTTATACTTCGGTTTGAACTAGTACCTAGTAACCAGGAGACTTCTGGTAACCGTGGGGTTTGTTCAGACATAGTGTTGGTAGAATGCGACTCGCGTTGCATCTCTGCCGTCAGTTTTTTTTTTTTTTTAAACGGCCTGCTGGCTCTGGTTAGAGCCAGTTTTTTTTAGTGTCTGAAACTTTCTTGCTGTGTTTATAAAAAAAAAGTAAGGCAGTTGCGGTATAAATAAATAATATTACAATTAAGATACACACACAAACACATTCCAACCCTCCGCCCCCATCTCTCTCTTTGTTTCTCTCTCTCTCTCTCTCTCTCTCTCTCTCTCTCTCTCTCTCTCTCTCTCTACTGACAGACACACACACACACACACAGACCTGGTGTGAAAATAAAAAAGAACCAAAAAAAAAAAAATTATCACACTGATCATAGAAAAAATAAAAGTTAAAAAAGAAGTTATATTGTTGAGTATGAAAACTCTTGTTCATTACATTTTCCTTAATAATTGCAACCACATTGTTGTATTTATTGTTGCAAAACTTGTTGTATACTGTAGGCCTATATAGTTAGTTTGTTACCATGACAACTGTAATAACTGACAACTGTGATGATGCTGTACTCGCCCATCCCTAATTAGGGATGAGCGAGTACAGCATTATCTGTATCTGTTAGCACGTGAATTATCTGTGTTCGTATTTGTACTCGGACTGGGGGGGGGCTAACCCGGAAGTGGGCAGATTTAACCCGGAAGTGGGTCAGGTTGTCTTGAAATGGGCGGGGCTTTAACCGGTATGTTATTTTAAGCATGCAATTGATATGGGTTGATCAGAAATTGTTATATTATTGCTGATTTGAAAACTATTTACATGACAGCGTTGAGCTTCAGATCATGGTAACAAACAAACTATATATATATATATATATATATATATATAGCACTAAAGCAACCCCAGACCATCATATTACCTCCACCATGCTTAACAGATGGCGTCAGGCATTCTTCCAGCATCTTTTCATTTGTTCTGCATCTCACAAACGTTCTTCTTTGTGATCCAAACACCTCAAACTTGGATTCATCCGTCCACAACACTTTTTTCCAGTCTTCCTCTGTCCAATGTCTGTGTTCTTTTGCCCATCTTAATCTTTTATTGGCCAGTCTCAGATATGGCTTTTTTCTTTGCCACTCTGCCCTGAAGCCAGAATCCCGCAGCCGCCTCTTCACTGTAGATGTTGACACTGGTGTTTTGCGGGTACTATTTAATGAAGATGCCAGTTGGGGACCTGTGAGTCGTCTGTTTCTCAAACTAGAGACTCCAATGTACTTATCTTCTTGCTCAGTTGTGCAACGCGGGCCTCCCACTGCTTTTTCTACTCTGGTTAGAGCCTGTTTGTGCTGTCCTCTGAAGGGAATAGTACACACCGTTGTAGGAAATCTTCAATTTCTTAGCAATGTCTCGCATGGAATAGCCTTCATTTCTAAGGACAAGAATTGACTGTCGAGTTTCAGATGAAAGTTCTCTTTTTCTGGCCATTTTGAGCGTTTAACTGACCCCACAAATGTGATGCTCCAGAAACTCAACCTGCTCAAAGGAAGGTCAGTTTTGTAGCTTCTGTAACGACCTAAACTGTTTTCAGATGTGTGAACATGATTGCACAAGGGTTTTCTAATCATCAATTAGCCTTCTAAGGCCAATGAGCAAACACATTGTACCATTAGAACACTGGAGTGATAGTTGCTGGAAATGGGCCTCTATACGCCTATGTAGATATTGCACCAAAAAGCAGCTGACAATAAAAAAAAAAAATCTCCGATGGCAGAGACGTAAAGGGAGTTGCATTTAAACCAAGCAGCATGTCTGAAACCCACATTCACGAGAAATCTACCGGTTACTTTGTAAGTACTACAAACCGAAGATAAAAACAAAACTGAAGCTGAAGAAACCCTAAACGTTAACGGAACAGACTCGATTGACTGACGGCGAGAGAGAGACAGAGACAGAGAGAGGCCGAGGGAGCGCATTCTCCGTGTTCTGTGTGTGTGTGATTGAGCCGAGCGGGTTTGAAGGTGGGGGGGCGCTGTGATTATCACAGAACGCTGCGCGGCCAGTTGAGGAGATGTATTCAATCCGAGCACGGATATTGACTCATATTACTCGTATAATACTTGTACTCGGCAAAAGTGCTTTATCCGTACCGGATACTCGTTTCAGCCGGGTACTCGGATCACCCCTAATATATATATATATTAGGGGTGATCCGAGTACCCGGCTGATATAACATATGTACATATATCTTAACATATATCTATTTGTACAGCTATTTCTAAGAGTCCTGAATATAGAGATAAGTCAGTGGCAGTTAAAGGCAGGTCTTGGTGAAATTTGCTTCTAATAGTTATAATTTTATCATTGAAGAATCTGATGAAGTCGTTACTACTAGAGCTATGGGAATACTTGGCTCAATAGAGCTGTGACCTTTCGTCAGCAAGGCTACAAAAGAAAAAGAAACCTGGGTTGTTCGTATTTTCCTCTATTAATGACGAGTAGTGCGCTGCTCTGGCATTACGGAGGGACTTCCTATGAGTTTTAAGACTATCTTGCCAAATTAAACGAGAATTTTACAGTTCGGTGGAAGGCCAAATTGTCTCAAGTTCCGCAATATTTGCTTTAATTCGCGAGTTTCAGTGTTATACCATGGAGCTAACCGTCTTTGTTTTATTATCTTCTACTTTTTAGAGGGGCAACAGAGTCGAGTGTTGTTTGCAGCGAGCCTGCTGCACTATCACAAAATGATCGATTTGGGAGGGACTGAAATTAGCATAGGAGTCCTCCGTTACTTTGTGACTTGGTAACAAATTAGAGCTGATGGAATCACATCCTTAAATTTAGCTACAGCACTATCAGATAGACATCTTGTATAGAAGTTTTTGCTAAATGGCATGTAGTTCAGCAGTATAAACTCAAAAGTTATCAAACAGAGGTCAGATAAAAAGGGATTCTTTGGGAACACTATTGAATGTTCAATTTCACACCATACACCAGAACAAGATTGAGGGTGTGGTTAAAACGGTGAGTAGGTTTATGAACACTTTGAGAGAAGCCAATAGAATCTAATAGAGATATAAACGCAGTACTAAGGCTATCATTCTCATCATCCACATCAATATTAAATCCTCTACAATAAGATCTTTGTCCGTTTTAAGGACTAAATTTGACAAAAACTGCAATTCAGTAGTATGGACCAGGTGCTCGGTACACCATAACAAATAGAACTGGTTGCAGTGATTTCAACTTGGGTGTGAAAGACTAAGAACAAGACTTTCAAATGGGTTATAATTGGCTAGTTTAGGTTTAGCGCTGATTAGTAGACTAGAATCAAAGATAGCTGCAACTCCACCTCATCGGTCTGTGCCTCGAAGAATGTGAGTATTAATCACCCAGCCAGGTTTCAGTAAGACAACATAAATCAATATTAGAATCTGATATTAATTCATTTACTAGTACTCCTTTAGAAGAGAGAGATCTGATGTTTAAGAGTCCACATTTAATTCTCCTATTCTTTTGCACTATTGCACTTTTAATTGTTTGCATTGGTTTTAATTGTTATAAGGTTTTCATGGACTGTTCCTCTTCTGTTTACCTTTGATTTAAATCATTTCGATGGTTGGGGGGCAGACACCTTCACTATGTGGTTTTGACTAGGTAACTCCTGGAATGGAGGAGCAGAGAAGTGTGTTAGACTGCAACTCTGCCTCCTGGTCCCAACTCTGGATTGTCAAGGATTGGGTCCACTAATAAGCTTCTCAAGATTTCTAGAAATGAGAGCTTCTCCATCCCAAGGGGGATGAATGCCGTCTCTCCGAATCCGAATCCGACCAGGTCTTCCCCAGAAAGACTGCCAGTGATCTACAGTCCCTGACAAAAGTCTTGTCGCTTATCTATTTTGTAGAAACACCTGTTATTAACCTGACTTTTAATTAATCAATTGGTGTAGAAATAGCTCATATGAAAAGCTAAAACCCTCCCAAATGATGGTCAATGCACTGAAATAAATTAGTTTCACTGAAACAGGTTTATCATTTAAACATGACAGAAAGGTCAAATTTTGGCAAGACAAAAGTTTTGGCGCCTATACAGAAATTGAACAAATTTACTGAAAATACTAAATATGTCAGCAAATTAAATAGCGGTGCTGTGAGATCCTAATTAATATCTTGTATGACTTCCATGAGCTTGAAGGACTGCATCCATGCGGTTTGGCAAGGATTCATACAATGTATTGATGAAGTCATCAGGAATAGCTAGAAAAGCAGTATTGCATGCCTCTCAGAGTTCATCAATATTCTTTGGTTTCGTCTTCCATGCTTCCTCTTTCATCCTACCCCACATACGCTCAATGATCATGTCTGGTGACTGGGCAGGCCAATCCTGGAGCATCTTGATCTTCTTCGCCTTGAGAAACTTTGAAGTGGAGATGGAAGTATGCGATGGAGCACCATCCTGCTGCAGAATTTGGCCTCTTTTATGGTTGGGAATATAAGAGGTAGCTAAGATTTCTTGGTATTTGAGACTATTGCTGTTGCCTTCCACCCTGCAGATCTCTCGCACACCCCATACTGGATGTTACCCAGACCATGATTTTTCCGCCACCAAACTTAACTTTTTTCTGGGTGAATCTTGGATTCATGCAGTCTCCAGTAGATCTCCTGCAATATTTGCGGCAACTGTGGTGTCATTCAACAGAAGATTAATCTGAAAAATCCACTTTCTCCCACTTTTCCATCGTCCATCCTTTTAGCAAAATGTGGGCCTTGGCAAATGCCACACAGTTTTTCAATTGTCTTTTGTTTAGTGCTGGCTTCTTGGCACTGATTCAACCATGGAGGCCATTTCAAGACAGAATCCGACAAACTGTTCAGGTTGACACAGGGACTTCAGGTGACCAGGTCTCGTGGAGCTCTGCTGCAGTAGAAAATGGGCTGGCCTTGGATTTTCGAGCCAACAAACGGTCCTCTCGAGCAGTTGTCTTGCGGGGTCTGCCTGACATGGGCTTGTCAAAACGTCTCCAGTGTCTTCAAAGTTTTTTGTATCCTCTGTACTTGACGCTGAGACACATTAAAGGTGTCTGCCACATCAGCAGTGGATCTGTTCTTCAGCCTCTTGATAATCAAAACTTTAGTCTCAGGGTGAATCTTAGGCATGTTTGCAGAGGTCTAGTTGCAGTTGATGTGAAGGTCTAGTGTACTGGGGTTGTTTTTATACACACCTGAGACCTAATTGATCCATTATTAGTCACAGGTGAAGCTCATATGACAAGGCAACAACACTTATGTCTTTGCAAAATTGACTCAATGGGCTTTACCAAGCTGTGAATATTAGAATACTTTTTGACAGTTTTGTTTTGCACTGAAACATTATTACAAAAGCTGTTGGGATAAAATGAGCCATTTCTTGTAAATAAATCTTGATTAGAAATATACTTCAGCGGCACTTCAGGTCAATTTGTACACAAGCAACAAGACTTTTGTCAGGGACTGTACAAAGCCCACATCATTATCTGGACATCACCTCGATAGCCAGCGACGAAATGATGACATGCAACCACACATTTCATCACTGGTTAGATTTGGCAGGGGTCCAGAGAAAACTACGGTGTCCGATATTGACGTTGCGTATGTACACACCAATTCAACATTAATCTTGGTGACCTCCATTTGGCGTAACCGGGAGTCATTAACACATCACACAAAAGCCATATACCACAGTTGCATGGCAAAAATGCAAAGACCAGTGTGTCAAGTAAGCTAAACACCATCCAACAGACATCATTGACTAAAATGCTTGAAAGAGAAACTCAGATGAACATACTTAAAAACAGAACAAGGAATATACTCATTGCTATATGTTGAGGAATATACTCAAGGAATATACTTTTTTGCCAAAGACATGATGCCCCTTAGTACGGTTACCAAGCTTGGGTTCACGGCTTTAAAACATATACTGGATAAGCGGTAAAACATGCTGCACACATTTTAGTCAGGTTGCCATACCGGAGCAACACAAAAAATGTAAACAGAGAGTTGCAGCGGAGTTTTTCGATGCTACAACTGATATGTGGTAGAGCCGTACAGCGTCTTACGCTGGATTTCATTACTTGCACTTGCTCGTCCTTAAGCAAAAAAACTTGTGAGCTACTGAAAACCATGCAGTAGGATAGCTGGTAAGGACATACTCACTGTTAACTTTAATCTGGATGGTGTGTTGCTGTTACTGACTAGAGATAATTATGATTAATATTTAAATATAAATGTTCAGACAGTGATTAAAATTAACTTTGAGTTATTAAATAGTTACTAAATACTTTTCAAAGAGATTTAAATATGTTCAAAGAGATTTAGAATAATAACCTAAATACTACCTAGTGTGGTAAAGTCACATATGTTTATATATTTTTTCAAGCTGCACTTTAGTTTGGTTTTTAATATGTTTTTGACTTTCAAATGAATGTTTACACCAGTGCGCAATGTACTAATGTGATTAAAGAAGTTGAAGAAAGATGTCATTCATATAAGTTCCTGCATCACCTAATTTCATCATAACATACAGGCCTGGCCTACAGGAAAGAATAGGCCAAGTTAATCTATCTGATCTTGTGTTCATACTATATAATGATTTATTGCTCGTATTTGTTGAATACGGCAGATAAAAAGAAGTGAATTAACCCGTGTCTTCCACTTTTATAACATATGAGGCTTTTGTTTATCTCTTTGGAGCAGGATTTAATTAATTGCAGTTGGAAACTTTGAATTATGATATGATTGTTTTTTAAGTCATTTTTCAAATGTTACTTGTACTCAGAGACGTTTTGTGTTTGTTGACATTTTTTCAGGCAACAGTTAATACTTACTAAATTTGAAAATGGGACAGAACTTAAAAGACACTTATTAGCTAGTAAAATTGATACATTATTGATTTTGAAATGTCCAGTGAAAAATAGTTACATTTGATTTTTTTTGTGCATTATGTAACCCCAATTTTCACCATGTAAATATCAAAAGATCTAGTTAAAATGTCTTGGGAATGTGTTTTTTGTCATGAACATTTTTTATTTTTAAAGATAACAATAAATCTAGATGAGGATTCAGAGAGTGCTTGTGGAGAGCTCTTTGTGAGCTTAGAATGAGATGCATGAATTAAAGTAAAATGTGAATATACTGAGTTTAATAAGAGAGCTCTCTGATATATATGCCTAAGATCAAAAAGAGGCACAAAACTTTAAAATCTGAGACTTATTTCAGAGCTTGATGAGATCTATTTTGAAACTCAAATGGAGACTAATTTGAGATTGTGTGAGTCTTTTTTTCAGGAGAAAAACATGAGAAAAAGGAGAAATAAGCCATAATCTCAACGTCTACGAGGAATGCATGTGACATTTTTGAGAGTTCTTGTCTAGTTTTCTTTTCCTCTGGGTAACTATCATCTAATCGCACTAGCCTTCTAACTTCCTCTCTACTTTTTTCCTTTCTTCTTTTTTTTACCTTCTCGTTTCATAATTTTGCCTTTACTTGCTTTGCTTCTTTATATCCATACTGACACCTGTGCCTGCTTGAGCATCAAGTGTCAACTTTCAAAGCTCCACTGCTTTTTACAACTACTGTAATCCATTCCCGTGTACAATTATTAATTAGATGCAGGGACCTATTTATTTTTGATCAAGTCCAGTTTGGAATACATATCCACTGTCAAACATGCAAATACCTATAAATAAATGTAGACACTGGGCCATAGCAGTACAACTTAAATGCACTTTCTTTTACGTACATTTTCCACAGCACTGAGCTCAATAGACGGTCCTGATCGTTTTCATATTTTCATACTCAACCAATTATTCATTGAGCATTCATGCCAAGTGGATAAAGGGCGTTCTCATCTTTAAGATTCCACTCCCTTTAGTGAAGAAATGCTTTACCACAGGGAAAAACACAATCATTTACTGTGGCTTCGTGTTTTTTTTTTAATCGTATTCCTTTTGAGTGTGGTTCAGAGCATCTAAATCATGCCAGGAAGACACATTATCCACGCTCAACAGAGCTGCCAGGAAACATTTGGCAAAAAACTCTGTGGACATCGGCAGACCTTCAAATACTTGTATTCCTTTTATGTAAACAGTTGCCTGAACATGAACTTGAAGATTTATTTTTGCAATTAGTCCCAGACTCTGACAGATCAGAACGCATAGTGTGGGGTAAAGTTAGACTGGGTTAACCTCTACCGGCGATTTGATTTCTTCCAGCAGCTCGGTCTGGAAACCTGCGCGTTTAATTCTCCTGCTTCAGTTCACAATTTTGCTTATTTGCAATTTTGTTTACATTCAACATAGCTGCCACAGAAGCACAGCTAACAGTTAGAATAGAATAAAATAGAATGCCTTTATTGTCATTATACACAAGTACACGGTACTTGTGCAACGAGATTAAAGCAATCCCTTTGCAGCGTTGACACAAAAAATATGAGAATATAAGATAACAATATGAAATATCAAAAATCAAAAATATAAAGTCAAAGATATAAAGTGTAGGTAGAGCAGAGAAAAAAAAGAGAGGGGCGGGGGGTGCTGGCACACAGTCCTGAGTCCAGAGAGCAACTGTATACATATATAAATTAGCTTTGAATACACATTGTGTAAACATAGATAAGTGTTAACAACTAATAAATAATATTGCACAGTGATGAAATGAAATGATTAAGTACTAATATTAAATAAATAAATATTGCACAGTGATGGAATGGAAAGGTTAATATATAAAATATTGCACTGTATGAAATTGCTCAAATTCCAGTTTCCTATGAGGTATTATATAACAGTAAAACAGTAACAGTATAACAATATTGCACAGTCGGAGGGAAGGAAGAAGACAGTCCGGGGGGGGGGCTGTGGAGTGGAATCAGTGGATATGTGAGAACAGGGTGGTTATGGCCTTTGGGAAGAAACTGTTTTTGAGTCTGTTGGTCTGATGCACCTGTAGCGCCTTCCTGAGGGCAACAGGTCAAACCGATCAGAGCCGGGGTGGGAGCTGTCCTTGATAATGTTCTCTGATAATGTTGATGCCGCTGTCGCTTCTTGAGCTTGGCTTGTCGCTTCTTGAGCTTGGCTTGGTCTGGTGATAGCCAGAGCAGGGTGAAGTTTTCGTGGCAAGCTACTGTAATGTTTTTTTGTTTATTGTAAAATAAAAGAAAATAATGTCAAAGTGAGGATCCAGCAGTTTTAATATTTTTTTGAACCATTAAACATGTTTGTGTATGCTGAAGATGGTTCTTGCCAAATAGAACATTTTGCTTAAATTCCTTCAAGCAAAAAACAACCAAATCCAGCCTTGTACTTTTTTGACATTTAATTCCACTTGGAACTTGGAAAAATATTGTCTTTAGGCGGCTAACACTCGCAGAGACACAAACACATGCACCATTTACTTGTTTTTACTGAATCAATTTGACCACATTGTGAGTGTTTGACCCTGTTGGCCAAAATGTTTGGTGCCACACACATATACACACACACACACAACATATTCATTGCCAGAATACATTGCTGGATCTGGCAACTTTTGACTTGATTCAGTTGTCATACCCGGCGGTATTTTGGGCTTACTCTAAAAAGCTAATTTTATTACTGCCTGCTCAACCATGAAGTGTTACATTCAGCTCACTGTTATTAACACAGAGAGAAAGAGGAGTGCAAGTGTGTGTGTGTGTGTGTGTGTGTGTGTGTGTGTGTGTGTGTGTGTGTGTGTGTGTGTGTGTGTGTGTGTGTGTGTGTGTGTGTTTTAAAATGCAGGTTAGGAAGAGGGTAAGCAATCATGCATCCAGGATCCAAATCAACAGAAAAGCAAATGTTTGTGAAGTCATGTTCATGGCCACACAAGGGAATGGTCGAAGTGTGTGTTCAACATGTATCACATGCCAATATAAATAAAATATGTCGATCCTTGAGATGACTGCTTTAGGGCATATGGCTTTATTTTTTTTAAATACATGTACATTTAAGGTACTCATTTGAAACTTTTTGAACAATCAATGATCATTTATTGGTACAATCAAACAATGAGAAAAAGATATAGCAGTTAAGAAAGCGTGTTCTTAAGTCGTTTACATACCCTTGTGCCTGGGACTAAAAAATATAATCCAAAAATTTGGTGGTGTGACTTTTTAAAATTTTAGTCACTTAGAATTTTGCCTAGCATTTCTAAGTTTCTACATTCAATTTAATAGTTAGTTTCACATTGACCGTGAGTAATTCTCAATCTCTGCTGATCTCAGACAGGTTGTGGTTCCATGTTCAGTACGCCCCAAGTGTAGGTTTACAGTCAACGTTCTACCAAATCGTTGCAAAGTGTAAATTAAACTTTCACAATTTACTAAAAATTTAAGTAGCATTACTTTATTCAGTGCTTATCATCTGAGGGAGATAGTGTAGGCCTGATGTTTTTCCCAATTAAAGAACCAAAAGTAGCAAAGCCTGTGTTGGAGCTAAATCTTAATTCCAACACCTCCGAAAAGGCAGTTTAGCAGTTGTTTGCACTATCCGCCATCTTGTCAGTCAAAAAAGTGTTGATTTCCGAATGTGAATGAACGGACTCCATTGGGGGAAATGTCATTGTTATATGAGGCTCCTTTTTCAACTACAAGGTCAAATACTGTTTTTCACTGAGGATCAGCACCTGTAAATCAGAGGCTGTGGTTCTCAGCAGGAAACCGATGGAGTGACTTCTTCAGGTAGGGAATGTGAGTGAGGTGACAATGGAGCAGGACATTGGTTGGAGAATCGGCATTACATTCAATTTGTTGCACCGTTGAGATGAAAAGAGAGCTGAGCCAGTAGCAAAGCTCATGATCTACCGGTCAGTTTTCACTCATACCCTCATCTCTGGTCATGAAAGCTGGGTCAAGACCGAAAGAATGAGATCCAGGGTACAAGCAGCCAAAATGGGTTTCCTTAGGAGGGTGGCTGGCGTCTCCCTTAGAGAAAGGGTAATAAGCTCAGTCATCTGAGAGGAGCTCGGAGTAGAGCTGCTGCCCCTTTGTGTCAAAAGAAGCCAGTTGAGGTGGTTTGGGCATCTGGTAAGGATGCCTCCTGGGGGCCTCCCTAGGGAGGTGTTCCAGGCACGTCCAGCTGGGTGGAGGCCACGGGGAAGACCAAGGACTAGGTGGAGGGATTATATCTCCAACCTGGCCTGGGAACTCCTCGGGATCCCTCAGTCAGAGCTGGTTAATGTGGCTCGGGAAAGGGAAGTTTGTGGTACCTGCTGGAGCTGCTTCCCCCGCGACCCGATACCGGATAAGTTCAATTTTCAATTCAATTTTATTTATAGTATCAATTCATAACAAGAATTATCTCAAGACACTTTACAGATAGACCACACTCCGGAATTTACAAGGACCCAACAGTTCTAGTTTCCTCCAGAGCAAGCAACAGTGCGACAGTGGCGAGGAAAAACTTCCTTTTAGGCAGAAACCTCGGTCAGACCCAGGCTCTTGGTAGGCGGTGTCTGACGGGCCGGTTGGGGTTAGAATGAAGAGTGGCAATAACAAAAATAGAAAAAATTAGTAGTTTGTAGCAGTTCTTTGTGGTAGTTCATGGCATAGCAGGACGCTGTGCAGCATTACAAGGCACAGCAGGACGTAGCAGGACGTAGCAGGACGTAGCAGGACGTAGCAGGGCACCACAGTGTAGCAGTTGAACATGGCATCACAGAACGTGTAGCGGAACCATGGCAATAGCTGCTACCCTGATTTCGGAGCCTCTCTGATCCAAGGGAACATGCTGGGGAAAAAAGAACATAAGGACTCCGGGGAATGACTCCCCAGAAATACATGTAAGTGGATGAAGATGGATGGACTAACAACAAAACAACACTTTATCCGTGCATTTATATAGAGCTAAGCATTAGAAGTGATCCCTCTTTACTCTCCTTCTTCTTACGTTGCATTTGGAGACCAACACTTTTTGACTGGCCAGATGTCAGCAACCGGAAACACCACCAGCTACAGTCAGTTGTCCAAAACCTTTCTTTTTAGTAAACTCTGTGTACACAAACAATGTTCTCAATGCTCGAGCTGATGTGTAGAGCCCCTGGTGATACTTTGAGCAAAGTTTCATGTTGTGTTGAGTCTTCTTTGTGTTTTAAAAATAGTGATTTTGCAGTGCCACTGAAATACCTGTGCTGCTCTTGGGTGCTCTAAGACGGACATCACAGGTAACAGAGGCATCGCTGCATGTAATGCTAGTTACATTACATGTTGCAGCAGTAAAGTTATTTTACCATTTAACTGAATACAACTTAATATGGTTATCGGAGCATTTTGTCTACAATACGTTTTTCTATTTCACCGGCAGATGTTGTCCATGCCTTTGCATCCTGACATAAATGCAATCAATCAAAAGTTAATTTTGTCATGTAGCCCAGCTTCTGTCACATTCAGATGTAGCTTAGCTAGCTGTAGCAGTAACACTAAAAGTCTGAGTTTTTCAGACTTCACATTTCCAAGCCACTGCACATCCGACACCTCACCCAATTTGTGTGGGAGACCGTAGCCTACATTCTGCTTAATTCTACCGAATGACAATCCTAAAGATGGTTGTGGGTTTATTGTGCATTGCAAATGCCAACATCTGCCTTCTCAAATGACACTATGCTAGGTAAACTAATGTTTAATAACTCATGTATTAAACATACATGACAAGACTATTAATCGCACGTTACATGGTAATATGAAGTCTGAAGCAAGATGAATTGTTAAATTACCTTGTGCACTGACTGCTAACTGTTACTGCGAAAGTATTGACCACTGTTACTTCAAAATAAACCATAAACTACTGCTCAATCATCAGCATCAGTAACATTTACAGGGTAGATGTACAATGGACCTCACGTACCAAAAATTACACACGTGGACAACTAGGTGGAGCTATACTGTTTTTTTGTCTTTAACGCCCATATTAAACTTTGCACATTTGCATCCATGTGTTCACTGAATCAAGCTGAATCAATTATGTAGGCCACGCCCATTTCTGCTAAAATAAATAAATTAGCAGTATTTGAATTTTTCTTTACAAACTCAAACATTTACTGTATAAACTGAAAATGTCTAAAGGGTTTGCTTTACTTTGAATCACTGCACTAATATTTAGTTGCATAACCATTATTTCTGAGAACTGCTTCACATCTATGTTACATGGAGTTGACCAACATCTGGCACCTGTGAACAGGTATTCCAGCTCAGCACGATTGAACTACATTTCACAATTCCTCTGCATTACTGGGGTTTTGCCTCAGAAACAACGTTTTAGATGTCACATGGGATTGAGGTCCAAGGATTGGGCTGACCACTCCATGACATCAGTCTGGTTCATCTGGAACCAAGACTTTACTCGCATACTGGTGTGTTTTGGGTCATTGTCTTGTTGAAAGACCCATTTCAAAGGCATTTCCTCTTCAGCATAAGGCAACATGACCTCTTCAAGTATTTTGATGTATTGAAACTGATCCATGATCCCTGGTATGTGATAAATAGGCACAACACCACAGTGTAAGAAACATCCCCCAAACATGATTTTTGCACCATTATGCTTTACTGTCTTCACAGTGTACTGTGGCTTGAATTCAGTGCAGTTTGGGACCCAAAAAGAATCATGTTTCTTTTATCAGTCCACCGAATGTTGCGCCATTTCTCCTTTGGCCAGTCATTGTGTCCTTTGGCAAATTTCAACCTATTCAGTACGTCTTTTTTTCAGCAATGGGACTGTGGGGGCTTCTAGCTGATAGCTTTGCTTCACATAGCCTTCAGTGCAAAATGCAGTATAATCAGCATGCACAACATTTTCTGCCTTCCTTCCTTAAATATGGGTCATAATTGACACTTGTTTCTTCACAGCATCAATCACTTCACTAATTGAACCCAACACTGCTATCATGCCCCTTTAAATTACAGATTCAATTTCACAGAATGAGCAGCATGCATGTCATGACTATTGGGTCTGTTGGTTTTCTATGACCCTCCAACACTTACTAGTGCCATGTAGAAATATCACTTCTACCAAGTGATGTTGGACTGCTATTATTTTGAACACAACTGTAAATACAGGCCGTTATTAGTTGATTGCACAATCAACCTACTGGTATACTGTACGTTTGTTTCTGGGTAACTAAACAGTCTGGCTAGACAGTGTGAAGTTGAATCAGAAACTATATATAAAAAATATATTCTTTTATACTTATTTATTAGCAGATTAAAATAAACTAGAAAATTCCGCAGAAATTTTATCAGTGTGCCTACTACTTGGTGCACATCCGAACAGCAAATAAACTTAATAAAAAATAATAAGTGTCTTAACCCTTCAGAGATATAACTCTTTAAAACCTATTTAAGATGTTAGGACGTGTGTGTGTCTGTCTGTCTGTGTGTGTGTCTGAGAGAGAGGGAGACAGATGGATGTCCACAGACAGACATACAAAGTATGGTTGCCTGGTTACTAAGGACCAATAGGAGCCTTTCATCTCTGTGATGTTATCTCTTTGATATGTAGTCAGTTAACGACTGCACCTGGCACCTGCTGTCACCAGCTATTCAGACACTGAACAAGCTCTCAAACAAATGATCATATCACCAAAAGGATACAAGATATCAATTTATTGAGGTTCCGTGGGCACCACAAGGCCCTTGTGAACGTATTGATATAAAATTTATGTGGATAAACTTTAAAATGTGGGCGTATCAGCGATGCAAAAAAGTCCTTCGCTCTGCGTTTTGCTCAGAAATGTGGACGATGTTTACCATTACAGTGAATGGAGGAAAATGTGGAACTGTTCTCATTTGAAAGGTTGCTGAGCGGAAAGTATACATCATATCACATAAATGACCACATTGGATGAAACTAGACAAGAATACCTACGTTTTGATGTATAAATTGTCCCTGACAAGCTAGAATTGTTGGCGTGGGAGCAAGTTATAGAGAAAAAAAAAGATAACTTTTTAGTCTCCCCACTCTGTCTCCCACTCTAGCTCCGAACATTCCGCCACATACACACACATTGGAAAATCTGAGCCGGTCTGAAAACGGGACGATACGTAAACTGGGATTTGGAGAAACCGTGCTTGATATCTGAACGCCCATTCAGCCCAATAAACACCAAAGTCTTGTCTTCGGTTTAAACTTTTAATCATGTTTCTACGTTAAAGTATGGCGACACAGCACCGTCCCAAAGAGGGGGGGTTTGGAGCGATGTTGAGCGATTTTCCCGAACATTTCCCATTCAAGTCAATGAGAAAGTTTGCCGTTTTTTTGCCGATTTCGGTAAAACCACGCGGCAAATCTCTTAGAAAAATCATAGCACACCATTCCCGATCATTACCCACATTTCGGTGTAATGTGTTGCGCGTGTTGGCAACGCTTGGGACTAGTAGTGCGTCAAAATTTGGCGGAAGATGAAGAATAACTAGAAAATGCATTTCCTGCAGAAAATGCGTGGGAATGCTGAATAGCTGAATTGCTAAAGCTAACCTAGTTGAATAGTTAAATGAATGAAGTAAAATGAATAGTTAAAGCTAATCTGTAGAAAAGCTTAAGTCAGTAAGAAGATGTTGAAGTTTTGAGAAGAGTGGAAAAAGTAGGAAACTTAAAGTAGTAAAAAAAGTTGAAAAAGTAGGAATGGTTTTTAATTAAGTTGAATAACAACAATAATGTAAAAAAGATGGAAAAATTCTAAAAAATTGAAATGCTAAAGCTACTTGAGAAATAGCATAATTCAGTAAGAAGATGTTGAAGTAGTGAGAATATTGAAAAAGTCGGAATGGCGTTCATTAAGTTGAATAACACCACAAGAACTCATAATGGGTTAAATGCCTTTGTCAGGGTTGATGTACTGCGGCGGGGATTAAACCCCCGTCCATACGCACTGGGCCATCACTAGGAGTTGACTGACTTTATGGGGAGTACTTTGGTTGAGGTCCCGCTGTGGGAATTGAACCGGGTCTCCCACACAAAAGGCATATGTTGTAACCACTACGCTACCACCAAAGAACCTGTTCACAATGCTATCCATTGTTATATATAATGAGACAAAGAGTGTAGGTGTGTTTGTGAGTGTGTGTGTCTGTGTGTGTGTGTTAGTGTGTGTGTCTCTGTTGTATGTGTGTTTGCCTGTGTGGTGTGTCTGTGTGTGTGTGTGTGTCTGTGAGTGTGTGTGTGTGTCTGTGTGTGTGTGTTAAATGTTGAAGTAGTGAGAAGAGTTGAAAAAAGTAGGAATGGTTTTTAATTAAGTTGAATAACAACAGTAATGTAAAAAAAGGTGGAAAAATTCAAAAAAGAATTGAAATGCTGAAGCTAAACTTGAGATAAAGCTTAATTCAGATGTTAAAGTAGTAAAAAAAAGTTGAAAAAGTAGGAATGTTTTTTTATTAAGTTGAATAAAATCAATCCACCATAAGGAGCCAGAGCTAGATTTTAAAAGCTGAATGGTTTTGATGACTAAAAGTCTTCAGAAGATACGAACAACCAAAAAACGTATGGAATAATAAATAATCATAACGGGGCTAAAATCCTTCATAAAATCAATAGATGAGCTGCCTGGGCAGGAATTGAACCCTGGCCCACCGCATGAAGGGCATTTCACATAACCCCTGCGCCACCACTGACCTGCCAAACAGAACAAAAAACATTGTCATATATAATGTATCTGTGTGTCTCTGTGTGTGTGTGTGTGTCTGTGTGTGTGTGTTAAAATGTTGAAGTAGTGAGAAGAGTTGAAAAAAGTAGGAATGGTTTTTAATTAAGTTGAATAACAACAGTAATGTAAAAAAAGGTGGAAAAATTCAAAAAAGAATTGAAATGCCTAAGCTAAACTTGAGATAAAGCTTAATTCAGATGTGTGTGTGTGTGTCTGTGTGTGTCTCTGTGTGTGTGTGGACACCCAAGGACTTGTTCAGGAAGCTATACATTGCAATATATAATGAGACAGACAGACATAGAGAGTTTTGGAGTGTCTGTGGAGGGGTTGCCATGGTTACATGTAATCAGTGGCCATGTTTGTAAACACAGCTAGGAAGCCTTTGATGTCTGTGATGTCATCTCTTTGATCTGTAATCAGTTAACGACCGCAGCTGTTGTACCCTTCTTCACCTGTAGGAAACGCAGCTCCTCAATGACTGAAACTAGCTCTCAAACAAATGGTCATTACGCCTAAGTGATATGAGATAGAAAATAAATAACTTGCCCATGAGCACCAGAAGGCTTTTGTGAACGTATTGATATAAAATTCATGTAGATTAACTTAAAAATGTGGGCGTATCAGCGATGTAAAAAAGTGCTTCACTCTGCGTTTTGCTCAGAAATGGGGAGGATGTTTAACATGGCAGTGAATGGAGAAATATCCTGAACTCTTGACATTTGAAAGCTCGCTGAGCGAAAAGTATAATTCATATCGCATAAATGAGCACATTGGCTGAAACTAGACAAGAATACCTACGTTTTGATGTATAAATTGTCCATGACAAGTTAGAATTGTTGGCGTGGGAGCAAGTTATAGAGAACGGAGTAAGATAATTTTTTCGAAGCCTTTCACTCTGATGACATCACACCACACTCTAACAAACGCAATACACACCCATTATAAATGCAGAAAAATCATAAAATGTGCACTGTACTTAAACAGCTTTTTCACAAAAACTGTAAAATATGTCAATCTGAAAAGATAGAGCAAAATAGCTGAATAGTTTGTGAACGTTTTAAAGTTTTAACCATGTCTGTAGGTGAAAAAATGTAGGAGGAGATACATTTTGAAGCTGAAGAAGATTTGAAGGATTTGAAGAGTGCTCTCATTGACTTTAATGTTAAAAAAAATTGTTTAAAAGCTTAATATTTGAAAAAGTATAAATAGCAGAAAAATTGCTGAAGAGGTCCAATAATCTGCTGAAAGAGCTGAAGATTTGAAAAGTTGAATGGTTTAAATAGCTGAAAGTATGCAGAAGATACGGAGAGCCAAAAAACGTACGGAAGACGAAATAATAATAACTAGAAAATGCATTTCCTGCAGAAAATGCGTGGGAATGCTGAATAGCTGAATTGCTAAAGCTAACCTAGTTGAATAGTTAAAATCAGTAAAAGTTGTAGAAAAACTTGATATGCTAAAGTAAACTGTAGAAAAAGCTTAAATCAGTAAAAGTTGTAGAAAAACTTGAAATGTTAAAGCTAATCTGTAGAAAAAGCTTAAGTCAGTAAGAAGATGTTGAAGTTTTGAGAAGAGTGGAAAAAAGTAGGAAACTTAAAGTAGTAAAAAAAGTTGAAAAAGTAGGAATGGTTTTTAATTAAGTTGAATAACAACAATAATGTAAAAAAGATGGAAAAATTCTAAAAAAATTGAAATGCTAAAGCTACTTGAGAAATAGCATAATTCAGTAAGAAGATGTTGAAGTAGTGAGAATATTTGAAAAAGTCGGAATGGCTTTAATTAAGTTGAATAACACCACAAGAAATCATAATAGGGTTAAATGCCTTTGTCAGGGTTGATGTACTGCGGCGGGGATCAAACCCCCGTCCATACGCACTGGGCCATCACTAGGAGTTGACTGTCTTTATGGGGAGTACTTTGGTTGAGGTCCCGCTGTGGGAGTTGAACCCGGGTCTCCCACACAAAAGGCATATGTTTTAACCACTACGCTACCACCAAAGAACCTGTTTACAATGCTATCCATTGTTATATATAATGAGACAAAGAGTGTAGGTGTGTTTGTGTGTGTGTGTCTGTGTGTGTGTGTGAATGTGTGTGTGTGTGTGTCTCATAACCACTGCACCACCACCAAAGGATTTGTTCAGGAAGCTATACATTGTAACATATAATGAGAGACACACACACACACACACACCACACACACACACACACACACAGACGTTTTAAAGTTTGAACCACGTCTGTAAGTGAAAGTATGAAGTCGCTGAAACTTTTGGGAACAGAAGAAGATTTGAAGGATTTGAAGCTTGCTCTCATTGACTTTAATGTTAAAATAAAATGTTTAAAAGCTTAATATTTGAAAAAGTATAAATTGCAGAAAAATAGCTGAAGAAGTCACATCATCTGCTGAAAGATCTGAAGATTTGAAAAGTTGAATTGAAGAGTTTTAACACTAGATGATGTTAAACCACTGTGGGATTTGAACCCGGGTCTCTGGCACAAAAGGTATGAGACATAACCTCTGCGCCACCACAGTAACATCTTCCTACTGAACTATACATGTTGATATATAATATATCATGTCTGTGTGTCTGTGTCTGTGAGTGTGTGTCTCTGCTTGTCTGTGCCTGTGTGTGTCTGTGTGTGTGTGTGTCTCTGTGTCTGTGTGTGTCCTTGTGTATGTGTGTGTCTGTCTCTGTGTGTGTGTGTCTGTGTGTCTGTGTGTGTGTGGTGTGTCTTTGTGTGTCTGTCTCTGTGTGTGTGTGTGTGTGTTGTGTGTGTCTGTGTGTGTGAATGTGTGTGTGTGTGTTTCTATCTGTGTTTGTGTGTGTGTGTCTGTCCATCTGTCTCTGTGTGTATCTGTGTATGTTTATGTGTGTGTGTGTGTCTATCGTGTTTGTGTGTG
>NW_022603712.1:15000-31895 GCF_008692095.1 Etheostoma spectabile | reverse complement strand
CTAGCACGCACACACACACACACACTCAGACACACACATACACACCCACCACTCACACACACACACCCACTCACACACACTCACACGCACACTCACACACACACACACCACACACACACACACTCCCACACACACACAACCCACACGCACACTCACACACACACACACACAGACACACATGTGCACCTTTTGTCCTCCTGGGTTAGAATTAAAAATGTTTATTTTTAAACATTTATATCCCTCTTCTTCTTCACCTTGTTTTCTGTTGTTACTATTCCTTTGTATGGAACCAATAAACAAAAAAAAAGATTTTTATTGTTAAAGCTGACCTGTGACCATAATTTACTAATAATACCATGAATACTTTAAAATATATATATTATAGTTACAGTCAAGACCAGAAGAGAAGTGTCTATCCATATTTTATTAGATCTATAGAATAACCTCTGGACCGGTCCTGTAGACTTCAGGGAGACTTTATCACAAAGGTCACTGCTATTATCACAATTTATAATAAATATAATTATTAATATTATCAAACGGTAGAGAGTCCTGGTCTGGACTGCCCCACAGTGCATTGTGGGGGATATTACAAGATATCATGCTAATCAAACCATAACGATGGTCAGAACCAGGTCTGACTGGAACTGGGGACGAGGGGGGTAAGGGGGGAGGAGGCGTCTGGTGGAGGGGGAGGGCAGGATATGTTATGTTAACATTAGGACGTCATGGAAACAGAGACATCAGTGATATGTATATTTAACATGTAGGACGTCATGGAGACAGAGAGACATCAGAGTGATATGTTATTTTAACATTTAGGACGTCATGGAGACAGAGAGACATCAGTGAGTATGTTAACATGTAGGAACGTCATGGAGACAGAGAGACATCAGAGTGATATGTTATGTTAACATGTAGGACGTCATGGAGACAGAGAGACATCAGAGTGATATGTTAACATGTAGGAGACTCATGGAGACAGAGAGACATCAGAGTGATATGTTAACATGTAGGACGTCATGGAGACAGAGAGACATCAGAGTGGTATGTTATGTTAACTTGTAGGACGTCATGGAGACAGAGACATCAGAGTGATATGTTAACATGTAGGACTCATGGAGACAGAGAGACTCAGAGTGATATGTTACATGTAGGACGTCATGGAGACAGAGAGACATCAGAGTGAATTTACCATGTAGGACGTCATGAGACAGAGAGACATCAGAGTGATATGTTAACATGTAGGACGTCATGGAGACAGAGAGACATCAGAGTGATATGTTTACATGTAGGACATCATGGAGACAGAGAGACATCAGAGTGATATGTTATGTTACCATGTAGGACGTCATGGAGACAGAGAGACATCAGAGTGATATGTTAACATGTAGGACGTCATGGAGACAGAGAGACATCAGAGTGATAGGTTAACATTTAGGACGTCATGGAGACAGAGAGACATCAAGTGATATGTTAACATGTAGGAACGTCATGGAGACAGAGAGACATCATAGTGATATGTTAACATGTAGGACGTCATGGAGACAGAGAGACATCAGAGTGTTATGTAACATGTAGGACGTCATGGACAGCGAGACATCAGAGTGATATGTTAACATTAGGACGTCATGGAGACAGAGAGACATCAGAGTGATATGTTAACATGTAGCCGTCATGGAGACAGAGAGACATCAGAGTGATATTTTAAAATGTAGGACGTCATGGAGACAGAGAACATCAGAGTGATATGTTAACATGTAGACGTCATGGAGACAGAGAACATCAGATTGATATGTTAACCATGTAGGACGGCATGGAGACAGAGAGACATCAGAGTGATATTTAACATGTAGGACGTCATGGAGACAGAGAGACATCAGAGTGATATGTTAACATGAGCGTCATGAGACAGAGAGACATCAGAGTGATATGTTAACATGTAGAGCGTCATGGAGACAAGACACATCAGAGTGATATGTTTATGTTAACATGTAGGACGTCATGGAGACAGAGACATCAGAGTGATATGTTAACATGTGGACGTCATGGAGACAGAGAGACATCAGAGTGATATGTTAACATGTAGGACTACATGTGACAGAGAGACATCAGAGTGTTATGTTAACATGTAGGCGTCATGGAGACAGAGAGACATCAGAGTGATATGTTAACATGTAGGACGTCATGGAGACAGAGAGACATCAGAGTGATATGTTTACATGTATGTACGTCATGGAGACAGAGAGACATCAGAGTGATATGTTAACATGTAGGACGTCATGGAGACAGAGAGACATCAGAGGGATATGAACATACTGTAACTACACCTGTATAAAGTAATATTTTACTTCTCTTCATACTACACACAGTTTATAGCAGATGTCTGAACTTGTCCTTCCATAGATCATATTACATGTATTACTCAGCAGTGTGTTTATTGTCCTGTCTAAACTTTTATATCACGTTGTACTTTTCTGACTGTATTTATTTTATTTGTACTCAACAATAACAATACAAGTTAAAGTTAATCTATAGAAAGTTTTGATTTAAAAGACTTTCTTTTGAATCAATACCAGAAAGTTTAACATATCTAACCATTAATAAAACCATTAATAAAACCATTAATAAAACCATTAATTAGACTTTATGACTGATCTGTCGGCATGTCTGTGTCTTACAGCTCAGCAGCAGCCTGTCTCTACCCGGACACTGATGATGTCATAACATCTCTGCTCTCTGATTGGCTGCTCAGAGTGTTAGAGATCAGCTGCTGCTGGAGTTTCTGTCAGTCCGTTCCTCAGACTGTTGTTCAGGTCTACAGAGACTCAGACAGGTTCAGGTCTACAGAGACTCAGATAGATTCAGGTCTACAGAGAGACTCAGACAGGTTCAGGTCTACAGAGACTCAGACAGGTTCAGGTCAACAGAGACTCAGACAGGTTCAGGTCTACAGAGACTCAGACAGGTCCAGGTCTACAGAGACTCAGACAGGTTCAGGTCTACAGAGACTCAGACAGGTTCAGGTCTACAGAGACCCAGACAGGTTCAGCTCTACAGAGACTCAGATAGATTCAGGTCTACAGAGACTCAGACAGGTCCAGGTCTACAGAGACTCAGACAGGTTCTTGTCTACAGAGACTCAGACAGGTTCAGGTCTACAGAGACTCAGACAGGTTCAGGTCTACAGAGACTCAGTCAGGTTCAGGTCTACAGAGAGATGAAGATGATGATGGTCCTCGTCCTCTCCGGTCTCTTCTGCGTCTCAGCTGCCGGTAAATTACAGTCAGATATAATCTCATGTTTCAGATATAATCTCATGTTTCATTCAGATATAATCTCATGTTTCAGTCCGATATAATCTCATATTTCAGATATAATGTCATGGTCAGATATAATCTCAAATTTCAGATATAATCTCATGTTTCAGATATATCTCATGTTTCAGATATAATCTCTTTTCAGATATATCTCGTGTTTCAGATATAATCTCATGTTTCAGATATAATCTCGTGTTTTCAGATATAATCTCATGTTTCAGTCAGATATAATATCATGTTTCAGACAGATATAATCTCATGTTTCAGATATAATCTCATGTTTCAGTCAGATATAATCTCATGTTTCAGTCAGATATAATCTCATGTTTCAGATATAATCTCATGTTTCATTCAGATATAATCTCATGTTTCAGTCAGATATAATCTCATATTTCAGATATAATGTCATGGTCAGATATAATCTCATGTTTCAGATATAATCTCATGTTTCAGATATAATCTCATGTTTCAGATATAATCTCATGTTTCAGATATAATCTCGTGTTTCAGATATAATCTCATGTTTCAGATATAATCTCGGTTTCAGATATAATCTCATGTTTCAGTCAGATATAATATCATGTTTCAGACAGATATAATCTCATGTTTCAGATATAATCTCATGTTTCAGTCAGATATAATCTCATGTTCAGATATAATCTCATGTTTCAGACAGATATAATCTCATTTTCAGATATAATCTCATGTTTCAGATATAATCATGTTTCAGACAGATATAATCTCATGTTTCAGTATAATCTCATGTTTCAGATATAATCTCATGTTCAGACAGATATAATCTCATGTTCAGATATAATCTCATGTTTTCAGACAGATATAATCTCATGTTTCAGATATAATCTCATGTTTCAGACAGATATAATCTCATGTTTCAGATATAATCTCATGTTTCAGATATAATCTCATGTTTCAGACAGATATAATCTCATGTTTCAGATATAATCTCATGTTTCAGACAGATATAATCTCATGTTTCAGATATAATCTCATGTTTCAGTCAGATATAATCTCATGTTTCAGTCAGATATAATCTCATTTTTTCAGACAGATATAATCTCATGTTTCAGATATAATCTCATGTTTCAGACAGATATAATATCATGTTTCAGACAGATATAATCTCATGTTTCAGATATAATATCATGTTTCAGACAGATATAATCTCATGTTTCAGATATAATCTCATGTTTCAGTCAGATATAATCTCATGTTTCAGTCAATTAATCTCATGTTTCAGATATAATCTCATGTTTCAGTCAGATATAATCTCATGTTTCAGACAGATATAATCTCATGTTTCAGATATATTCTCATGTTTCAGACAGATATAATATCATGTTTTCAGACAGATATAATCTCATGTTTCCAGATATAATCTCATGTTTCAGACAGATATAATCTCATGTTTCAGATATATCTCATGTTTCAGACAGATATAATCTCATGTTTCAGACAGATATAATCTCATGTTTCAGATATAATCTCATGTTTCAGATATAATCTCATGTTTCAGTCAGATATAATCTCATGTTTCAGACAGATATAATCTCATGTTTCAGATATAATCTCATGTTTCAGACAGATATAATATCATGTTTCAGACAGATATAATCTCATGTTTCAGATATAATCTCATGTTTCAGATATAATCTCATGTTTCAGACAGATATAATCTCATGTTTCAGATATAATCTCATGTTTCAGACAGATATAATCTCATGTTTCAGACAGATATAATCTCATGTTTCAGATATAATCTCATGTTTCAGACAGATATAATCTCATGTTTCAGATATAATCTCATGTTTCAGTCAGATATAATCTCATGTTTCAGACAGATATAATCTCATGTTTCAGATATAATCTCATGTTTCAGACAGATATAATATCATGTTTCAGACAGATATAATCTCATGTTTCAGATATAATCTCATGTTTCAGACAGATATAATCTCATGTTTCAGATATAATCTCATGTTTCAGACAGATATAATCTCATGTTTCAGACAGATATAATCTCATGTTTCAGATATAATCTCATGTTTCAGACAGATATAATCTCATGTTTCAGATATAATCTCATGTTTCAGACAGATATAATCTCATGTTTCAGACAGATATAATCTCATGTTTCAGATATAATCTCATGTTTCAGACAGATATAATCTCATGTTTCAGACAGATATAATCTCATGTTTCAGATATAATCTCATGTTTCAGTCAGATATAATCTCATGTTTCAGATATAATCTCATGTTTCAGACAGATATAATCTCATGTTTCAGATATAATCTCATGTTTCAGATATAATCTCATGTTTCAGACAGATATAATCTCATGTTTCAGATATAATCTCATGTTTCAGATATAATCTCATGTTTCAGACAGATATAATCTCATGTTTCAGATATAATCTCATGTTTCAGACAGATATAATCTCATGTTTCAGATATAATCTCATGTTTCAGACAGATATAATCTCATGTTTCAGATATAATCTCATTTTCAGATATATCTCATTTTTCAAAGATATAATCTCATGTTTCAGATATAATCTCATGTTCTCAGACAGATATAATCTCATGTTCAGACAGAATAATCTCATGTTTTTTCAGTATAATCTCATGTTTCGTCAGATATAATCTCATGTTTCAGTCAGATATAATCTCATGTTTCAGACAGATATATCTCATGTTTCAGATATAATCTCATGTTTCAGACAGATATAATATCATGTTTCAGACAGATATAATCTCATGTTTCAGATATAATATCATGTTTCAGACAGATATAATCTCATGTTTCAGATATAATCTCATGTTTCAGTCAGATATAATCTCATGTTTCAGTCAGATATAATCTCATGTTTCAGATATAATCTCATGTTTCAGTCAGATATATCTCATGTTTCAGACAGATATATCTCATGTTTTCAGATATAATCTCATGTTTCAGACAGATATATTCATGTTTCAGACAGATATAATCTCATGTTTCAGATATAATCTCATGTTTCAGACAGATATAATCTCATGTTTCAGATATATAATCTCATGTTTCAGACAGATATAATCTCATGTTTCAGACAGATATAATCTCATGTTTCAGATATAATCTCATGTTTCAGACAGATATAATCTCATGTTTCAGATATAATCTCATGTTTCAGTCAGATATAATCTCATGTTTCAGACAGATATAATCTCATGTTTCAGATATAATCTCATGTTTCAGACAGATATATATCATGTTTCAGACAGATATAATCTCATGTTTCAGATATAATCTCATGTTTCAGACAGATATAATCTCATGTTTCAGATATAATCTCATGTTTCAGACAGATATAATCTCATGTTTCAGACAGATATAATCTCATGTTTCAGATATAATCTCATGTTTCAGACAGATATAATCTCATGTTTCAGATATAATCTCATGTTTCAGACAGATATAATCTCATGTTTCGACAGATATAATCTCATGTTTCAGATATAATCTCATGTTTCAGACAGATATAATCTCATGTTTCAGACAGATATAATCTCATGTTTCAGATATAATCTCATGTTTCAGACAGATATAATCTCATGTTTCAGATATAATCTCATGTTTCAGATATAATCTCATGTTTCAGATATAATCTCTGTTTTCTCTCCAGTTCTACATGAGGACCTTTCTATCACCGGCTGTTCAGACTCTGATGGAGAGGAGATGTATTCTGTGGATGGAGAAGAGGTCTGGTACGCAGACTTCATCCACCAGAGAGGAGTGGAGCCTCAGCCCAGCTTCATAGATCATATCTCCTACCCAGGAGCTTATGAAGGAGCTGTGGCTCATCAACAGGTCTGCAGATCGAGTCTGAAAGCAGATCTCCACAACTATAAGAATCCTCCTCTGCAGCTCGGTAAGAGAAATAGTAAATATATATTCTGTCACTTTATTCACCTCTGATTGTAATTTTAATTTAATTTTAATTTTAATCTGTCTATTAATCCCCAATGGGTAAATTACAATTCTCTTAGATCTTTGTGCTGCAGTAAAAAATATTATTATAAATGTACTCAATGATTAAATATTTGTATTTGCATAGAAAGCTTTAGTTTGAATCAATAAACTGATTGATTTTGATTTTAATTGATTTTATTAATCACCCAGAGGAACACAGATGCATCAGCACTCTACTCTAAATCTGTCCACATCCTCCTTCCTGCTCTTTATTATATTATGTATAATGTGTGTGTGTGTGTGTGTGTGTGTGTCTTCCTGTGTGTGTGTTGTGTGTGTGTGTGTGTGTCTCCTGTGTGTGTGTGTGTGTGTGTGTGTGTGTGTCTTCCTGTGTGTGTGTGTTGTTGTGTGTGTCTTCCTGTGTGTGTGTGTGTGTGTGTGTGTCTATGTGTGTGTGTGTCTATGTGTGTGTGTGTCTATGTGTGTGTGTGTCTATGTGTCTGTGTGTGTCTATGTCTGTCTGTCTGTCTGTCTGTCTGTCCAGATCCTCCTTCCAGTCCCATGGTCTACACCAAAGAGGACCTGGTCCTGGGAGAGAAGAACGACCTCATCTGCTACGTGACTGGTTTCTATCCGGCTCCGGTGGTCTTCTCCTGGACCCGGAACGGGGACAACGTCACCACGGCAACCAGCACCAACGTCCCCTACCCCAACAAAGACGGCTCCTTCAACCAGTTCTCCAGACTGGAGTTCACCCCCCAGCCGGGAGACCTCTACAGCTGTACAGTCCACCATGTGGCCCTGGACCGGCCCCTGACCAGGATCTGGGGTCAGAACCTTTATTTACACTCTCATTGCAGACAGTCAGCTCATTAACCAATCACAGACCAGGATCATTAACCAATCACAGACCAGGATCATTAACCAATCACAGACCAGGATCATTAACCAATCACAGACCAGGATCATTAACCAATCACAGACCAGGGTCATTAACCAATCACAGACCAGGATCATTAACCAATCACAGACCAGGATCATTAACCAATCACAGACCAGGATCATTAACCAATCACAGACCAGAATCATTAACCAATCACAGACCAGGATCTTAATGTCTCTGTGTCCTTGTCTCCAGATGTGGATCTTAATGTCTCTGTCTCCAGATGTGGATCCTAATGTCTCTGTCTCCAGATGTGGATCTTAATGTCTCTGTGTCTCTGTCTCCAGATGTGGATCTTAATGTCTCTGTCTCCAGATGTGGATCCTAATGTCTCTGTCTCCAGATGTGGATCTTAATGTCTCTGTGTCTCTGTCTCCAGATGTGGATCCTAATGTCTCTGTGTCTCTGTCTCCAGATGTGGATCCTAATGTCTCTGTCTCCAGATGTGGATCCTAATGTGTCTGTGTCTCTGTCTCCAGATGTGGATCTTAATGTCTCTGTCTCCAGATGTGGATCCTAATGTCTCTGTGTCTCTGTCTCCAGATGTGGATCTTAATGTCTCTGTCTCCAGATGTGGATCCTAATGTCTCTGTGTCTCTGTCTCCAGATGTGGATCTTAGTGTCTCTGTCTCCAGATGTGGATCCTAATGTCTCTGTGTCTCTGTCTCCAGATGTGGATCCTAATGTCTCTGTCTCCAGATGTGGATCCTAATGTCTCTGTGTCTCTGTCTCCAGATGTGGATCCTAATGTCTCTGTGTCTCTGTCTCCAGATGTGGATCTTAATGTCTCTGTCTCCAGATGTGGATCCTAATGTCTCTGTGTCTCTGTCTCCAGATGTGGATCCTAATGTCTCTGTCTCCACATGTGGATCTTAATGTCTCTGTCTCCAGATGTGGATCTTAATGTCTCTGTCTCCAGATGTGGATCCTAATGTCTCTGTGTTTCTGTCTCCAGATGTGGATCCTAATGTCTCTGTGTCTCTGTCTCCAGATGTGGATCTTAATGTCTCTGTCTCCAGATGTGGATCCTAATGTCTCTGTGTCTCTGTCTCCAGATGTGGATCTTAATGTCTCTGTCTCCAGATGTGGATCCTAATGTCTCTGTGTCTCTGTCTCCAGATGTGGATCTTAATGTCTCTGTGTCTCTGTCTCCAGATGTGGATCCTAATGTCTCTGTGTCTCTGTCTCCAGATGTGGAGAAGACGGGGCCCGGTGTTGGACCTGCGGTCTTCTGTGGACTGGGTCTGACGGTGGGTCTGCTGGGCGTGGCTGCTGGAACCTTCTTCCTCATCAAAGGAAACGAGTGCAGCTGATTGGCCGGCTGGTGATGATGTCATAGGTTGATGAGGAAGTGCTTCTGGAGATTTAAGTGGTTTCTGCTTCAGATGAAGAATATTCTGGATTATTACTCTGTTCTAGTTTAAACTAATCATCTGTGTTAATAAATCAACATTAATAAAGAATCATCTGTTTTTCTTGTCGATTATTATGAACATTTTTGTTATTGATAACAGTAATAAACCAGATGCATCTCTGCCATGTGTGTGTCCTTCATCCTCCACCTGCATCATCCTCAGCAGTCAGACTGTCCCTGTGTGTTAGGGACACCAATGATGTTTTATCATATCTCCCCCACCTGACAGCCCCCCCCCCAGTCAGAGCTGGTAGCCCTTTCTAGGGGGTTGGGGCACCGGAGTGGTGGTTGATTTCCGGGGTCGTTGAGGCTCCTGAGTGGGGTTAGCTTGAAGAGAATGACGTGGGTAGGGTACGGGTTGCACAGATTGACCTGGTTGTGTAACTAGGGCTTCCACTGGAGTGGGGAGAAGTGGTGGCCGTTGGGTACCCTGATGTTGTTGTGAATTAATCAGCTCAAGGAGGGAAGGTCTGGGTCCTAAAGAGAGTGTGTGTTTATTAAAGAGTGAAGGTTTGGGACGGGGGAGTGAAGGAAGTAGGGGGAAGTCTTCCTCATTAGCTACATACGGGATGGAGGGTGGAGAGCCACTACCGCTTGCTGTATATTCTGGAGGGGGTGAGGTGCTGGTCTGGGGGTTGGAGGTGATGCGGTTTGTGGAGAGATGTGAGTCCAGAAGGTGTAGAACTGTCCGAGAAGTTTCTGTTCTGAAGCGGTCCCCGTAGCGTTTTCTTGCCCAACCTAGAGCTATTTGTAGGGATAGTGAATTGAAGGGGGTGATGGTGTTCCGGGTGGAGATGATATTCTGGTAGTGTTCCTGAAGTATATACATGTTGTTCTTCATCCAGAGTGCAGTATTGTTCTGTACCTTATCACGAGTGTCGGTGGAGGGTGTGGATGGTTTAATGAAGTCCGTTAGTCAACATATTTGCTTAGTCATACCTACTGGGGGGTTGTTAGTAGTTATTGCGTGGTCAATTATGCTTTTGTGGTGTACAGCTTGTATCAGCTTAAAGTATGCTTTACTAGTCGCTCTGGTTTGTGGATCTGGTGGTTGGGTAAGGACCTGGGTGGGTGGTACGTCTCTAATCCTAACCCTATGTGTAGGTGCACAGACAATGTTGAGGGACATGAGTGGTGTTGGTGTAGTGCGTGTGTTGTGTGGAGGCCGTGGGCAACTCACCCTTCCGCCGACAGGAGAGACCCCTCCTAAAGGAAAAGACATATTGAAAAGGCCGCCTGAATAGTGGGGGGCTCTTACCTGCTGTGGTGGGCCCGTGGCGTCCCAATCCAACTAGATAGGAGGCCTGCTGTGGTGGGCCCGCGGCGTCCTAGTCCGGTTGGGCAGGAGGCTTGTTGTAATGGGCCCGTAGCCGTCTCAGTCAAGTTGGGTAGGAGCCTGTTGTGGTGGGCCTGTTACCGTCCCAATCCAGTTAGGTAGGAGGCCTGGGGAGGTGGAAAAAGCTGTTTGCTGTTATGGTGGGCCTAAGGCCATACCAGTCCAGTTAGTTAGAAAGTCTGTTGTAGCAGGCCTGGTTAAAAAGATGGGGGAGCTGTATGCTACAGCGGTAGCAGTCAAGGGAATATAAAGTTCCTTTCTCCGATAGCTCGAGTAAGGAGAAAAAAATAGTTGAGAGCCCGGCCTCTACAGGCAGAGCCCCCCCATACCAAGCAGCCCTCAAACAGTGTCTATTTAGTTGGTTTTATTTAAAAAAAGGATAAAACCTACCCAAAGTGGGAAATAAAAGACAATTGAATAAAAGGGGAATAGAAAGGAAATCTCGTCCTGTAGGCAGAAGTTGGAGACCTGACGTTTCGCAACTATGTTGCTTCCTCAGAGGCTCCAGTAAGTGAGCCGCCCACGGATTTGTTTGTTAGTTATAGCTTGTGGGAGGGAATCCCTCCCACAAGCTGGAATCAGTCAATCAGTGTGTGTGGTCGAAGGTGATATCTGATGATTGGCTAGAGGATTTGAATTTTTTGGAGGGAACTGGTTGTCGATTGCTGATTGGTCTATCTGGGGGGTATGGTGGACTAAGTTTAGCAATAATATCCGTAGATCCTCACTATTGGCCAAGTTGTCTGTAGTGTAGTGGAAGAGAAGCAGCACTCAGGACCAGAGGACCCAGGTTCGAAACCCAGGAGGCTCGAGAAACAAAACATACAAAAAGCAGACCAACAAACGAAAAATGTGTATATAAAAAGAAAATTATAATAAGGGGGGAAGAAAAACAATAAAAATTATTATTAAATCAGGATATCCAAATTTGATACCCGGGATGATTGGCTGGTTCGAATTTTTTGGAGGGAACTGGGTGTTGGTTTGCTGATTGGTCAATCTTGGGGGTGTGATCGAGTGTGTTTAACAATAATGTCCCCAGATCCTCACTATTGGCCAAGTTGTCTGTAGCGTAGTGGAAGAGAAGCAGCACTCAGGACCAGAGGACCCAGGTTCAAAACCCAGGAGGCCCGAGAAACAAAACATACAAAAAGCAGACCAACAAACAAAAAATGTGTATATAAAAAGAAAATTATAATAAGGGGGGAGAGAGAGGAAAAAAAAAAAAAATATATATATATTCTTATTAAATCAGGATATCCAAATTTGATACCCGGGGTGTTTGGCTAGATGGTTCGAATTTTTTTATTTTCTCCTGGATGGAAGTTAGTAGTTACGGAGGCAGATCAATGGCACGGGCTACGGTTAGGTTTGGGTTAGGGTTAGGCTTTAGGGTCTAATTGTTATAATTTTTTGGCACTGGCCTATTGATCTGAAGAAAGAAATGAATGGGGTTCTAAGAGACCTGGGTTGTATAATTTACCTCACTTAGATGGACTCCCTAAAAGATAAAGGGGACCAGATTTTTTAAGGGAATGAATGGAATGAATGGGGGGGGGGGGGGGGGAGGAAAAGTGTAACAAAACAAGAAGTAGACAACACCGCAACCAAGGATCTGGAAGGAAAGCAAAAATAAGTGCTCCAGTGCTCAATTAAATATGAGGTAATATATTATAAGCATGCACACATCTGAAGAAAGTACATTAAATAAAGTGCTGAATAAATTAAGGTGCCAGTAAAATCATGTCACACCTCCAGCTGGCCTGGAATAAATAAACAAAGAAATACATAATAAATAGTAGACAACAATTAAATACAAATTGATAAAGGGCATGCAAACCATGAATCTCATAAGTGCTTAAAAAACTATGTATCCAAAAGGGGAAAGCATGCAAAACACATCTAATTGATAAAAAATTAAGGATAAAAAGTTTATATAAAAAAAAAAAAAACATGCATGTTATACATATAAGTTAGATTAAATACTTTCGGAACACAAAAATTGGAAAGGAGAAGATAGGGTAGAGGAAATTCCAGCGCTCCTGCCTGGGAGAGCAGGGTTCACCCCACGTCAGGGAGGCGGAAAAAGAGGACACACAAGGTTACGGTGAGTCAATCCAGGGGGACGGGTTCCAAAGCGCCAGTGTACTAGGGAGACTATATGTCATTAAGACCTGTTGGGATTGTAGTTTTGAAGAGGTGGATCCAAATTTTTTCCGCCCTCTTTCTCTGCCCTACGGTCCAGCGGTCGTTGGACTCCAATCCTGAAATGATGAGGTGACTGGTGGAGTGCTCCTGGAAGTGTGTAACCAAGGGTGTTGTAAGTTTACCCTCTCCAATATTGTATAAGTGCTGTTTGAGGCGTGTGAGGATGGTGTGCTTAGTCTCTCCTATGTAATGTTTATTGCAAACGGTGCATGTGATAATATAAACGGCATTGCTGGTATTGAGGGAGTAGGATTGGAGGATGGGGTGGGATATCCGACTGTGTGGGTTAACAATAAATTTCCGGTTTTTGTAGAAGATGTTGTGTTGTGTGTTTGTGGCAGGTTTGTGGTCTGTATATTGGGAATGAACCAATAATTCTTGAAGGTTTTTGTTTTTCCGGTAGGCTGAGATGGTGTTGTAGCTCAGGAAGGCTCTATGTTGCAATCTAAAACTGGCAAAATTCTGTTTGATGTGATGGTGTAATCTAGTTGTGCGTTGGGAGTAGGTGGACACAAATGGAATGATATTTTGGGAAATTGGTGAATCGGATAATTGTCGGGGGGAGAAAGATTTGAGGTTAAAATTGGGATGGGGTGCAGGGTGGGAGGTGGGATACACACCCTGGTTAGGGTAGGGGAAAGGGCAATTAGGGTTGAGGTCAGGAAAGTCGGAATCGGGGATAGGAGACACAGGGTTAGGGTTAGGGGTTATGGTTAGGGGGTTAGGGCTAGGGGTATCAGAGTCGGGGATAGGATAAAAGCCCTGGTTAGGGTCGGGGGAGAGACACAGGTTAGGTTTAGGCAATGGGTAGGGGTTGGGGTTAGGGTTAAAGTGGGGGATAGGATACAAGCCCTGGTTAGGGTCGGGGGAGAGACAAAGGTTAGGTTTAGGCAAAGGATAAGGGTTCGGGTTAGGATTAGGGTTAGGTGGGTTAGAGTGGGGGATAGGAGGGTTAGGGTTAGGGTTAGGGTTAGGGTTGGGGTTAGGGAGTTCGGAGTGGGGGAGAGGATACAAGCCCTGGTTAGGGTCAGGGGAAACACAAGGGTTAGGCTTAGGCAAAGGATAGGGGGTGGCATGGACATTCACGTTGGGGTAGTTGGAGTTTGGTAAGGGATAGGGGATGGAAATCCTACCCTGTCCCAGGTGGGGAAGTGTAGGTAGAGGAATAAGATGTGTGGCCACCTCCAAGTTAACAACCTGGGCTGGGGTAGGAAAATGAATAGAACTCGTGTGAATGAGGGCGGACATTGTGTTATTTTTAACAGAGCGGAGGAACCGTTTGCTGTACCCTCTGGTCCTGAGGCTTTGAAATAAGGAGGTGATAGCTGTGTGGAAGTCTTGTAGACGAGAAGAGATGCGGTGAAATCTTATAATTTGGGATTTGATTATACCTTTGAATGTGTGTTTTGGATGGTAGCTGCTTTTGTGGAGAAGTGCATGTGTGTCGGTTGGTTTGAAATAGACCTTAGTGGAAAGACAATTATGTAGGGGATTGATTTGCTGAAAAAAGACTGTTGTATCCAGGAAGTTGACCTGTGCTGGGTCTAGTATGTGTTTGACCTTGATAGATGGATGATGGTTATTGAGGATTTTGATGAAGTCTGCGAAGAGGGAGATGTCATGTGGCCAAACGCCAAAGATGTCGTCCAAGAAACGGAGGTAGATGAGAGGTTGATGTGGGCATTTGGTTAATGCCTCCCGCTCCCATTCGCTCATATAAATATTGGCATACGATGGTGCGAAGCGTTGTCCCATAGCCGTTCCGTGGATCTGAAGGTAGTGTTTATTATTGAACAAGAAATCGTTATTGTTAAGGCAAAGGTTCAGCAGTTGTAAAATTTCCTTCTCTGGTCTCCTAGGATTCGGGTATTTGTGGAAAATTGATTTTACTGCCCGTAGTCCTGATGTTGTGTTTATGTTGGTGTACAAACTGTCAATATCGATGGTGAAGAGGTGGGATTGCCGGGGGACCACAATGGGTCGGATGATATCCAAGAAATGGTAAGTGTCCTTTATATAACTTGGGTGTTGGGTGGAGAGGGGACCAAGGAAATGTTCAATGTATGCAGAGATGTTGTAGGAAGTGCTATTGCAGTCGGAGATTATAGGTCTGCCAGGAGGAACTTCACCGGGGATTGTCCAGGTATGTGGTTCTTTATGAATTTTCGGTAAAAGGTAAAAGTATCTGGGGCGTGGGTGGTCTGGTCCAAATAGGTGGTCTCTCTGTTTAGCAGTGATGTATTTCTGGCTGTGAAGTGATTGTATGATGTCCCTTAATTTTGTCTGAGTTTGTTGTTGGATGCCTGATTTAATGAGTTGATAGTGTTTGATATTCGATAGTTGTCTATTGGCTTCAATGAGGTATTGGTTTCTGTCCATAATGACGATTTTTGATCCTTTATCAGCCGGTTTGATAATAATGTTGGGATTCTGTCGGATTTGTGAAAGGGCCCGCCGCTCATCGCCAGACAAATTGTCAGGGGCCTTCGTTGGTGGTTGATATGAGCGGAGGGTCTGCTTGTTGTTTTGAATGAGTCTTTTGATTGCAGGGTCGAGTTGATGATGAGGTGGTTCCCAGTTGGATGGTTGGGTAAACAGGGGAAACTGGTGTGGTTGGGTATGAGCGTGGAAGTGGCCAATTAATTTAATACGTCTATGATATTTATGAAGATCCCTGTGTAGTTCCTGCCAGTCGAAGTGTAATGGTTGTGGAATGAAGGAGAGTCCCCTCTCCAAAAGTGACCGCTGTATAGGTGATGGGTTGAAAAGTTTGGATAAGTTCAGGATGTTAGAAGAGGAGGTCCAATCCAGGTGCCGGCCAGTAGTAACATCAGGTGGGGCGTCAGTTGGGTTTGTTTTATGGGTACAGACAGCCGCTGGGTTGGGTTCAGGATGATTTATAAATTTAACTGTTGGCACCAGTACTGAAAGATTGTCCGGGCTGTATCAGTGGTCCAGTGGATGTTATCAGTTTGTGTGGTGAAGGTGTCGTGCGGTATTTCTGCCAAAAATGGAAGATGTGTGGCTATGGTGTTGTTAATGAGTTTAAGATTGCTCTGTTGTGTATGGGTAAGGCGGGGTGAAAAATTCATGATTGGAAAGTAGATGTCTGCATTAGGGAATGTATCTATGGCCTGTTTGTAGAGTATTTTCAACTGTTTACATGATGTTTGTCTTGGGTCCTCATCCTTATTATTGATCCCGACGGAGAGGACTACTATTTTTGGATGTGGGTTTGGGGCGGTTTTCTTGCAGACCTCGATGAAATGATACAGTTTAGCTCCGGGATAACTGTCCAGTTGAATATTGGGGTTGGAGTGAGATGGAATCCGGTTAATGTTAGAGTCGCCGAGGATTAGAGGGTTAGGGTTAGGGTTAGGGTTAGGGGTTAGGGTTAGGGGTTAGGGTTAGGGGTTAGGGTTAGGGTTAGGGTTAGGGGCTAAAGACTTTGGGTTAGGGTTAGGGTTAGGGTTAGGGTTAGGGTTAGGGGTTAGGGTTAGGGTTGGGTTAGGGGTTAGGGTTAGGGTTAGGGGTTAGGGTTAGGTTAGGGTTAGGGGTTAGGGTTAGGGTAGGGGTTAGGGTTAGGGGCTAAAGACTTTGAAGGTGATGAGAGGACGTCCAGGTTAGGGTTAGGGTTAGGGTTAGGGTTAGGGTTAGGGTTAGGGTTAGGGTTAGGGGTTAGGGTTAGGGTTAGGGTTAGGGTTA
>NW_022603712.1:0-12500 GCF_008692095.1 Etheostoma spectabile | reverse complement strand
CATGTCCTCATGTCCTCATGTCTGCATGTCCTCATGTCCTCATGTCTGCATGTCTGCATGTCTGCATGTCCTCATGTCTGCATGTCTGCATGTCATCATGTCCTCATGTCTGCATGTCCTCATGTCTGCATGTCTGCATGTCGTCATGTCCTCATGTCTGCATGTCTGCATGTCGTCATGTCTGCATGTCTGCATGTCCTCATGTCTGCATGTCTGCATGTCCTCATGTCCTCATGTCTGCATGTCTGCATGTCGTCATGTCCTCATGTCTGCATGTCGTCATGTCCTCATGTCTGCATGTCCTCATGTCTGCATGTCTGCATGTCTGCATGTCCTCATGTCCTCATGTCTGCATGTCTGCATGTCCTCATGTCTGCATGTCCTCATGTCTGCATGTCTGCATGTCTGCATGTCCTCATGTCCTCATGTCTGCATGTCTGCATGTCGTCATGTCTGCATGTCTGCATGTCCTCATGTCTGCATGTCTGCATGTCCTCATGTCCTCATGTCTGCATGTCTGCATGTCGTCATGTCCTCATGTCTGCATGTCGTCATGTCTGCATGTCTGCATGTCGTCATGTCTGCATGTCTGCATGTCGTCATGTCCTCATGTCTGCATGTCGTCATGTCTGCATGTCTGCATGTCTGCATGTCGTCATGTCCTCATGTCTGCATGTCGTCATGTCCTCATGTCTGCATGTCCTCATGTCTGCATGTCTGCATGTCTGTATGTCCTCATGTCCTCATGTCTGCATGTCTGCATGTCCTCATGTCCTCATGTCTGCATGTCGTCATGTCTGCATGTCCTCATGTCTGCATGTCGTCATGTCCTCATGTCGTCATGTCCTCATGTCTGCATGTCTGCATGTCTGTATGTCCTCATGTCCTCATGTCTGCATGTCTGCATGTCCTCATGTCCTCATGTCTGCATGTCGTCATGTCTGCATGTCCTCATGTCTGCATGTCCTCATGTCCTCATGTCTGCATGTCCTCATGTCTGCATGTCCTCATGTCTGCATGTCGTCATGTCCTCATGTCTGCATGTCTGCATGTCCTCATGTCCTCATGTCTGCATGTCCTCATGTCCTCATGTCTGCATGTCCTCATGTCCTCATGTCTGCATGTCTGCATGTCTGCATGTCCTCATGTCTGCATGTCTGCATGTCATCATGTCCTCATGTCTGCATGTCCTCATGTCTGCATGTCTGCATGTCGTCATGTCCTCATGTCTGCATGTCTGCATGTCGTCATGTCTGCATGTCTGCATGTCGTCATGTCCTCATGTCTGCATGTCTGCATGTCGTCATGTCTGCATGTCTGCATGTCCTCATGTCTGCATGTCTGCATGTCCTCATGTCCTCATGTCTGCATGTCTGCATGTCGTCATGTCCTCATGTCTGCATGTCGTCATGTCCTCATGTCTGCATGTCCTCATGTCTGCATGTCTGATGTCTGCATGTCCTCATGTCCTCATGTCTGCATGTCTGCATGTCCTCATGTCTGCATGTCCTCATGTCTGCATGTCTGCATGTCTGCATGTCCTCATGTCCTCATGTCTGCATGTCTGCATGTCGTCATGGTCTGCATGTCTGCATGTCCTCATGTCTGCATGTCTGCATGTCCTCATGTCCTCATGTCTGCAGTCTGCATGTCGTCATGTCCTCATGTCTGCATGTCGTCATGTCTGCATGTCTGCATGTCGTCATGTCTGCATGTCTGCATGTCGTCATGTCCTCATGTCTGCATGTCGTCATGTCTGCATGTCTGCATGTCTGCATGTCGTCATGTCCTCATGTCTGCATGTCGTCATGTCCTCATGTCTGCATGTCCTCATGTCTGCATGTCTGCATGTCTGTATGTCCTCATGTCCTCATGTCTGCATGTCTGCATGTCCTCATGTCCTCATGTCTGCATGTCGTCATGTCTGCATGTCTCATGTCTGCATGTCGTCATGTCCTCATGTCGTCATGTCCTCATGTCTGCATGTCTGCATGTCTGTATGTCCTCATGTCCTCATGTCTGCATGTCTGCATGTCCTCATGTCCTCATGTCTGCATGTCGTCATGTCTGCATGTCCTCATGTCTGCATGTCCTCATGTCCTCATGTCTGCATGTCCTCATGTCTGCATGTCCTCATGTCTGCATGTCGTCATGTCCTCATGTCTGCATGTCTGCATGTCCTCATGTCCCTCCGGTGCTGTGCAGCTCCGGGACCCAGCTGTAAGGGGGCCTTTGTTTTAATGATTTACCTTTAAATAATATTAATTAAAATAATAATAATAATAATAATAATAATAGAAAAATAATAATAATAGTAATAACAATAATTATAATAATAATAATTTTAATAATAATAATAATTTTAATAATAACAATAATAACTATAATAATAATAATAATAATAATAATAATAATAATAATAATAATAATGATAATAATAATAATAATAATAAATAACAATAATAATAATAAATATAATAACCCTCATGAACTCCACCACCCTGAGTGTCTCAGTATTCTCCAACCGTTGTAAACCTACGTCAGATTCATTTAACAAACAGCATCTTTATTGTTGCTTACAAACTAACTACATTTAAAATCTGTAACATAATATAAGCAACTGTATCATAATAACTCATTTATATTTTATTTAATTCTCTTCTCTGTCAGACGAGCCCTTCAGGGACCCAGGCGCTTGAATCTAAACCAAGTGAAATATAACTTAATTACAGGGTTCAGTTTAAATGAAAGACATGAATCATATGTCTCGTTCATGTCTCCATGAATCTGGTTTTCTCTTTGTGTATATTGTGTGTGAACAATAATTTAAAAAAGTTAAACTCATCATCTATTAATATCTAATATGTGAACACAGTAACAGAGGAAGGTGCTGTGTGTCTGGTCTGTCTGCCTGGTAACAGCTGATGCTCTGAGATGCTCTGATAGGATTGGCTGCTGCAGGTCATGTGATCAGGTCCTCTGGTTCTTAGAGCAGCTCTCAGTGAGACGGAGTCAGTTTGTTAAAGAACAGAAGAAGAAGAAGAAGAACAGAAGAAGAAGAACATGGCTTCATCCTTCATCATCTCCCTCCTCTTCATCAGCCTCTACACAGCAGGTAGGACCAGTACTCACTGTATACTACTAGTACTTCATCAGCCTCTACACAGCAGGTAGGACCAGTACTCACTGTATACTACTAGTACTTCATCAGCCTCTACACAGCAGGTAGGACCAGTACTCACTGTATACTACTAGTACTTCATCAGTCTCTACACAGCAGGTAGGACCAGTACTCACTGTATACTGCTAGTACTTCATCAGCCTCTACACAGCAGGTAGGACCAGTACTCACTGTATACTACTAGTACTTCATCAGTCTCTACACAGCAGGTAGGACCAGTACTCACTGTATACTACTAGTACTTCATCAGCCTCTACACAGCAGGTAGGACCAGTACTCACTGTATACTACTAGTACTTCATCAGCCTCTACACAGCAGGTAGGACCAGTACTCACTGTATACTGCTAGTACTTCATCAGCCTCTACACAGCAGGTAGGACCAGTACTCACTGTATACTACTAGTACTTCATCAGCCTCTACACAGCAGGTAGGACCAGTACTCACTGTATACTACTAGTACTTCATCAGCCTCTACACAGCAGGTAGGAACAGTACTCACTGTATACTACTAGTACTTCATCAGTCTCTACACAGCAGGTAGGACCAGTACTCACTGTATACTGCTAGTACTTCATCAGCCTCTACACAGCAGGTAGGACCAGTACTCACTGTATACTACTAGTACTTCATCAGTCTCTACACAGCAGGTAGGACCAGTACTCACTGTATACTACTAGTACTTCATCAGCCTCTACACAGCAGGTAGGACCAGTACTCACTGTATATACTAGTACTTCATCAGCCTCTACACAGCAGGTAGGACCAGTACTCACTGTATACTGCTAGTACTTCATCAGCCTCTACACAGCAGGTAGGACCAGTACTCACTGTATACTACTAGTACTTCATCAGCCTCTACACAGCAGGTAGGACCAGTACTCTGATTAATACTCTGATCATATTGTTTCTGTGTTCTTCAGATGGATTTTTGGAATATAACCTGTTCCGGTGTGTGTTTAACTCGTCTGATCTGAACGACATCGAGTTCATCGACTCTTATTATTTTAATAAAATAGAGGACGTGAGGTTCAGTAGTAAGGTGGGGAAGTTTGTCGGGTACACTCAGCCTGGTCTGAAGTACGCTGAGAACTGGAACAAAGATCCTTCATTACTGGCTGGAGAGAGAGCTCAGAAGGAGACGTACTGCAAACACAACATAGACAACTGGTACGGGGCTGTTCTCTCTAAATCAGGTGAGTTATTCTCTTACATCATGACATCATCATCTCATTTATTAACTCATCATCATTATCATCTACTCATAGATCTTAATAATAATAATAATAATAATAATAATAAGTTATTCTGATAAAGTTTCATTTATGAATATTTAATAATTATTATAATTTAAATTAAAAACACTACACTATAATAAATATAAATTAATATTTAATGATTTTAATGTTAAATCACAGCTCCACCTGCTGGTCTGACCCTGGTACTGCAGATACTCATAATACTTAATATAATAATACACATAAAAGTATAATTATTATATTATAATATAATATAGTAATGTATTATAATATTTTACAATAACATATTAATATTATGATGTTATAATAATATAAATACTATATTTATATTAATATTAATATAGTATTTATATTCTTACATGATTATAATATATTATTATTTTATGTTAATATTATATAATAGTTATATTATTATATGTATAATAATATAACTATTTTAACGTCTGTTAACGGCGGTGTTTATAACGGTGGATTCTCCCAGAATGCACCTGTGATACCTGTCACCAACCATCAGAGCCGGTGGGCGGGGCCTAAGTGAACGCACCAATCAGAGGACGTGTGTTTGTGTTTCAGCCAATCCGTACGTCCGAGTCCACTCGGCCACGCCCCCTGGGGGGAAACACTCGGCCATGTTGGTCTGCAGCGTCTACGACTTCTACCCAAACAGATCCGGGTCACCTGGACCAGGGACGGACAGGAAGTCACCTCTGATGTCACTTCCACTGATGAGCTGGCAGACGGGGATGGTACTACCAGATCCACTCTACTGGAGTACACGCCCAGGTGAGGACCTGCAGGACCAGTAGGGTCCAGGTCTAGTAGGGTCCAGGTCTAGTAGGGTCCAGAGCCACTCTCACCTGGAGTACACGCCCAGGTGAGGACCTGCAGGACCAGTAGGGTCCAGGTCTAGTAGGGTACAGATCCACTCTCACCTGGAGTACACGCCCAGGTGAGGACCTGCAGGACCAGTAGGGTCCAGGTCTAGTAGGGTCCAGATCCACTCTCACCTGGAGTACACGCCCAGGTGAGGACCTGCAGGACCAGTAGGGTCCAGGTCTAGTAGGGTCCAGATCCACTCTCACCTGGAGTACACGCCCAGGTGAGGACCTGCAGGACCAGTAGGGTCCAGGTCTAGGAGGGTACAGGTCCACTCTCACCTGGAGTACACGCCCAGGTGAGGACCTGCAGGGCCAGTAGGGTCCAGGTCTAGTAGGGTCCAGGTCTAGGAGGGTACAGGTCCACTCTCACCTGGAGTACACGCCCAGGTGAGGACCTGCAGGACCAGTAGGGTCCTGGTCTAGGAGGGTACAGGTCTAGTAGGGTCCAGATCCACTCTCACCTGGAGTACACGCCCAGGTGAGGACCTGCAGGACCAGTAGGGTCCAGGTCTAGTAGGGTCCAGGTCCAGTAGGGTCCAGGTCTAGTAGGGTCCAGATCCACTCTCACCTGGAGTACACGCCCAGGTGAGGACCTGCAGGGCCAGTAGGGTCCAGGTCTAGTAGGGTCCAGGTCTAGTAGGGTCCACATCCACTCTCACCTGGAGTACACGCCCAGGTGAGGACCTGCAGGGCCAGTAGGGTCCAGGTCTAGTAGGGTCCAGGTCCAGTAGGGTCCAGATCCACTCTCACCTGGAGTACACGCCCAGGTGAGGACCTCCAGGCCCAGTAGGGTCCAGGTCTAGGAGGGTCCAGGTCTATTAGGGTCCAGGTCTAGGAGGGTCCAGATCCAGTAGGGTCCAGGTCCACTCTCACCTGGAGTACACGCCCAGGTGAGGACCTCCAGGCCAGTAGGGTCCAGGTCTAGTAGGGTCCAGGTCCAGTAGGGTCCAGGTCTAGTAGGGTCCAGATCCACTCTCACCTGGAGTACACGCCCAGGTGAGGACCTCCAGGGCCAGTAGGGTCCAGGTCTAGTAGGGTCCAGGTCCAGTAGGGTCAAGGTCTAGTAGGGTCCAGATCCACTCTCACTGGAGTACACGACCATGGTGAGGACCTCCAGGGCCAGTAGGGTCCAGGTCTAGTAGGGTCCAGATCCACTCTCACCTGGAGTACACGCCCAGGTGAGGACCTCCAGGGCCAGTATGGTCAGGTTAGTAGGGTCCAGATCCACTCTCACCTGGAGTACACGCCCAGGTGAGGACCTCCAGGGCCAGTAGGGTCCAGGTCTACTAGGGTCCAGGTCCAGTAGGGTCCAGGTCTAGTAGGGTCCAGGTCCAGTAGGGTTCAGGTCCAGTAGGGTCCAGGTCCAGTAGGGTCCAGGTCTAGTAGGGTCCAGGTCAGTAGGGTCCAGGTCTAGTAGGGTCAGCTCCAGGGCCAGTAGGGTCCTGGAGGTCCTCACCTGGAGTACACGCCCAGGTGAGGACCTCCAGGCCCAGTAGGGTCCAGGTCCAGTAGGGTCCAGGTCTAGTTGGGTCCAGGTCCAGTAGGGTCCAGGTCTAGTAGTGTCCAGGACCAGTAGGGTCCAGGTCTAGTAGGGTCCAGGTCCAGTAGGGTCCAGGTCTAGTAGGGTCCAGGTCTGGTAGGGTCCAGGTCTAGTAGGGTCCAGGTCTAGTAGGGTCCAGATCCACTCTCACCTGGAGTACACGCCCAGGTGAGGACCTCCAGGCCCAGTAGGGTCCAGGTCTAGTAGGGTCCAGGTCTAGTAGGGTCCAGGTCTGGTAGGGTCCAGGTCTAGTAGGGTCCAGGTCTAGTAGGGTCCAGATCCACTCTCACCTGGAGTACACGCCCAGGTGAGGACCTGCAGGACCAGTAGGGTCCAGGTCTAGTAGGGTCCAGGTCTAGTAGGGTCCAGATCCACTCTCACCTGGAGTACACGCCCAGGTGAGGACCTGCAGGACCAGTAGGGTCCAGGTCTAGTAGGGTACAGGTCTAGTAGGGTCCAGATCCACTCTCACCTGGAGTACACGCCCAGGTGAGGACCTGCAGGACCAGTAGGGTCCAGGGCCAGTAGGGTCCAGGTCTAGTAAGGTCCAGATCCACTCTCACCTGGAGTACACGCCCAGGTGAGGACCTGCAGGACCAGTAGGGTCCAGGTCTAGTAGGGTCCAGGTCTAGTAGGGTCCAGGTCTGGTAGGGTCCAGGTCTAGTAGGGTCCAGGTCTGGTAGGGTCCAGGTCTAGTAGGGTCCAGGTCTAGTAGGGTCCAGATCCACTCTCACCTGGAGTACACGCCCAGGTGAGGACCTGCAGGACCAGTAGGGTCCAGGTCTAGTAGGGTCCAGGTCTAGTAGGGTCCAGATCCACTCTCACCTGGAGTACACGCCCAGGTGAGGACCTGCAGGACCAGTAGGGTCCAGGGCCAGTAGGGTCCAGGTCTAGTAAGGTCCAGATCCACTCTCACCTGGAGTACACGCCCAGGTGAGGACCTGCAGGACCAGTAGGGTCCTGGTCTAGGAGGGTACAGGTCTAGTAGGGTCCAGATCCACTCTCACCTGGAGTACACGCCCAGGTGAGGACCTGCAGGACCAGTAGGGTCCAGGTCTAGTAGGGTACAGGTCTAGTAGGGTCCAGATCCACTCTCACCTGGAGTACACGCCCAGGTGAGGACCTGCAGGACCAGTAGGGTCCAGGTCTAGTAGGGTCCAGGTCCAGTAGGGTCCAGGTCTAGTAGGGTCCAGATCCACTCTCACCTGGAGTACACGCCCAGGTGAGGACCTGCAGGGCCAGTAGGGTCCAGGTCAAGTAGGGTCCACATCCACTCTCACCTGGAGTACACGCCCAGGTGAGGACCTGCAGGGCCAGTAGGGTCCAGGTCTAGTAGGGTCCAGGTCCAGTAGGGTCCAGATCCACTCTCACCTGGAGTACACGCCCAGGTGAGGACCTCCAGGCCCAGTAGGGTCCAGGTCTAGGAGGGTCCAGGTCTAGTAGGGTCAGGTCTAGGAGGGTCCAGATCCAGTAGGGTCCAGGTCCACTCTCACCTGGAGTACACGCCCAGGTGAGGACTCCAGGCCAGTAGGGTCCAGGTTAGTAGGGTCCAGGTCCAGTAGGGTCCAGGTCTAGTAGGGTCCAGATCCACTCTCACCTGGAGTACACGCCCAGGTGAGGACCTCCAGGGCCAGTAGGGTCCAGGTCTAGTAGGGTCCAGGTCCAGTAGGGTCCAGGTCTAGTAGGGTCCAGATCCACTCTCACCTGGAGTACAAGCCCAGGTGAGGACCTCCAGGGCCAGTAGGGTCCAGGTCTAGTAGGGTCCATATCCACTCTCACCTGGAGTACACGCCCAGGTTAGGACCTCCAGGGCCAGTAGGGTCCAGGTCTATTAGGGTCCAGATCCACTCTCACCTGGAGTACACGCCCAGGTGAGGACCTCCAGGGCCAGTAGGGTCCAGGTCTAGTAGGGTCCAGGTCCAGTAGGGTCCAGGTCTAGTAGGGTCCAGGTCCAGTAGGGTTCAGGTCCAGTAGGGTCCAGGTCCAGTAGGGTCCAGGTCTAGTAGGGTCCAGGTCCAGTAGGGTCCAGGTCTAGTAGGGTCCAGCTCCAGGGCCAGTAGGGTCTGGAGGTCCTCACCTGGAGTACACGCCCAGGTGAGGACCTCCAGGCCCAGTAGGGTCCAGGTCCAGTAGGGTCCAGGTCCAGTAGGGTCCAGGTCTAGTAGGGTCCAGGACCAGTAGGGTCCAGGTCTAGTAGGGTCCAGGTCCAGTAGGGTCCAGGTCTAGTAGGGTCCAGGTCTGGTAGGGTCCAGGTCTAGTAGGGTCCAGGTCTAGTAGGGTCCAGATCCACTCTCACCTGGAGTACACGCCCAGGTGAGGACCTCCAGGCCCAGTAGGGTCCAGGTCTAGTAGGGTCCAGGTCTGGTAGGGTCCAGGTCTAGTAGGGTCCAGATCCACTCTCACCTGGAGTACACGCCCAGGTTAGGACCTGCAGGACCAGTAGGGTCCAGTTCTAGTAGGGTCCAGGTCTAGTAGGGTCCAGATCCACTCTCACCTGGAGTACACGCCCAGGTGAGGACCTGCAGGACCAGTAGGGTCCAGGGCCAGTAGGGTCCAGGTCTAGTAAGGTCCAGATCCACTCTCACCTGGAGTACACGCCCAGGTGAGGACCTGCAGGACCAGTAGGGTCCAGGTCTAGGAGGGTCCAGGTCTAGTAGGGTCCAGATCCACTCTCACCTGGAGTACACGCCCAGGTGAGGACCTGCAGGGCCAGTAGGGTCCAGGTCTAGTAGGGTCCAGATCCACTCTCACCTGGAGTACACGCCCAGGTGAGGACCTGCAGGACCAGTAGGGTCCAGGTCTAGTAGGGTCCAGGTCCAGGTCTAGTAGGGTCCAGATCCACTCTCACCTGGAGTACACGCCCAGGTGAGGACCTGCAGGACCAGTAGGGTCCAGGTCTAGTAGGGTCCAGATCCACTCTCACCTGGAGTACACGCCCAGGTGAGGACCTGCAGGACCAGTAGGGTCCAGGTCTAGTAGGGTCCAGGTCTAGGAGGGTACAGGTCCACTCTCACCTGGAGTACACGCCCAGGTGAGGACCTGCAGGGCCAGTAGGGTCCAGGTCTAGTAGGGTCCAGGTCTAGGAGGGTACAGGTCCACTCTCACCTGGAGTACACGCCCAGGTGAGGACCTGCAGGACCAGTAGGGTCCTGGTATAGGAGGGTACAGGTCTAGTAGGGTCCAGATCCACTCTCACCTGGAGTACACGCCCAGGTGGGGACCTCCAGGGCCAGTAGGGTCCAGGTCTAGTAGGGTCCAGGTCCAGTAGGGTCCAGGTCTAGTAGGGTCCAGGTCCAGTAGGGTTCAGGTCCAGTAGGGTCCAGGTCCAGTAGGGTCCAGGTCTAGTAGGGTCCAGGTCCAGTAGGGTCCAGGTCTAGTAGGGTCCAGCTCCAGGGCCAGTAGGGTCTGGAGGTCTCACATGGAGTACACGCCCAGGTGAGGACCTCCAGGCCCAGTAGGGTCCAGGTCCAGTAGGGTCCAGGTCTAGTTGGGTCCAGGTCCAGTAGGGTCCAGGTCTAGTAGGGTCCAGGACCAGTAGGGTCCAGGTCTAGTAGGGTCCAGTTCCAGTAGGGTCCAGGTCTAGTAGGTCCAGGTCTGGTAGGGTCCAGGTCTAGTAGGGTCCAGGTTAGTAGGGTCCAGATCCACTCTCACCTGGAGTACACGCCAGGTGAGGACCTCCAGGCCCAGTAGGGTCCAGGTCTAGTAGGGTCCAGGTCTAGTAGGGTCCAGGTCTGGTAGGGTCCAGGTCTAGTAGGGTCCAGGTCTAGTAGGGTCCAGATCCACTCTCACCTGGAGTACACGCCCAGGTGAGGACCTCCAGGCCCAGTAGGGTCCAGGTCTAGTAGGGTCCAGGTCTAGTAGGGTCCAGATCCACTCTCACCTGGAGTACACGCCCAGGTGAGTACCTCCAGGGCCAGTAGGGTCCAGGTCCAGTAGGGTCCAGGTCTAGTAGGGTCCAGATCCACTCTCACCTGGAGTACACGCCCAGGTGAGGACCTCCAGGCCCAGTAGGGTCCAGGTCCAGTAGGGTCCACCTCCAGGTCTAGTAGGGTCCAGGTCCAGTAGGGTCCACCTCCAGGTCTAGTAGGGTCCAGGTCCAGTAGGGTCCACCTCCAGGTCTAGTAGGGTCCAGGTCTAGTAGGGTCTAGTAATGTGCAGGTCCAGTAAAGTCCCAGTCAAGTAATGTCCAGGTTCAGTAAGGTCCAGTAAGGTCCAGGTGAGCCGCCTCCAGGTCCAGTAGGGTCCACCTCCAGGTCCAGTAGGGTCCAGGTCTAGTAAGGTCCACCTCCAGGTCCAGTCACCTCCCGCTTCAGTAAGGTACAGGTCCAGGCACAGGTCCAGTAAGGTCCAGGCTCAGTAAGGTCCATCTCCAGGCCCAGTAGGGTCCTGGTCTAGGTCCAGTAAGGTCCAGGCCCAGTAGGGTCCTCCTCCAGGTCCAGTAAAGTCCAGAAAGGTCCAGGCCCAGTAGGGTCCTGCTCCAGTAGGGTCCTGGTCCAGTGAGGTCCAGTTTCAGTAAGGTTCAGGTTTAATAAGGTCCAGGTTCAGTATGGTCCAGCTCCAGGTCCCGTAAAGTACAGATTCAAGTTTCTCTCAGTGAGAGACAGAATGTCTGAAGTGCTGGTTTGGTCCAGGTTCTGGTCCAGGTTTCTCTGATGTGCTGGTTCTGGTCCAGGTTTCTCTGATGTACTGGTTCTGGTCCAGGTCCAGGTTTCTCTGATGTTCTGGTTTGTGTCAGCAGGTCTGGAGAGAAGATCTCCTGTATGGTGGAACACGCCAGCCTGAGAGAACCTCTGATGACCTCCTGGGGTAAATACCTGTCCGTCTCTCTACCTGTCTGTCTCTCTACCTGTCTCTCTCTCTCTACCTGTCTGTCTCTCTACCTGTCTGTCTCTCTACCTGTCTCTCTCTCTCTCTACCTGTCTGTCTCTCCACCTGTCTGTCTCTCTCTACCTGTCTGTCTCTCCACCTGTCTGTCTCTCTCCACCTGTCTGTCTCTCTCCACTTGTCTGTCTCTCTCTACCTGTCTGTCTCTCCACCTGTCTGTCTCTCTCTACCTGTCTGTCTCTTTATCTGTCTGTCTCTCCACCTGTCTGTCTCTCTCTACCTGTCTGTCTCTTTATCTGTCTGTCTCTCCATCTGTCTGTCTCTCTCTCTACCTGTAGGTCTCGCTTTACCTATCTTGCTCTACCTGTCTGTCTTTCTATGTATGTGTGTGTGTATGTGTGTGTGTGTATATATGTTAAAAAGCAATAATTTTTGATAACATTTCTTGAGATCAGTCTGTCTGTCTGTCTCCTCACCTCACCTGTCTCTCTCTCCCTGTCTGTCCTCAGACCCGTCCATGCCTGAGTCTGACAGGAACAAGATTGCCATCGGAGCCTCAGGACTGAGTCTGGGTCTGGTCTTATCTCTGGCTGGATTCATCTACTACAAGAGCAAGACCCGAGGTCAGACCAGGGCTCCATGTAGACCAGTTCAGACCTCTTTACAGGACATTAGACCAGTTTCACAATAGTTCCAGTCTCAGAGGAGTTCCAGACCAGGTCAGATAGTTCCAGTCTCAGAGGAGTTCCAGACCAGGTCCAGATAGTTCCAGTCTCAGAGGAGTTCCAGAGCAGGTCCAGATGGGGTTAATCTTTAAAA
>NW_022603711.1:0-23815 GCF_008692095.1 Etheostoma spectabile | reverse complement strand
TTTCTTACCAGTAGCTTTAAAACACACATTTCCATGCTGGAAACGTGCTTTTCAGCCTCTTCTGAGCCTTTTGTAATGTTTTAAGCCTGTTGCTGTCCATTTCACAGTGTTACATTAGTTTCTTACCAGTAGCTTTAAAACACACATCTCCTGCTGGAAACGTGACTTTTGCAGCCTCTTCTGAGCATTTTGTATGTTAAGCTGTTGCTGTCATTTCAACAGGTATACTGTAGTTTCTAAAAATAGAAGCTTAAACACACACATCTCCATGCTGGAAACGGCTTTTCAGCCTCTTCTGAGCTTTTTGTGATGTTTTAACCTTGTTGCTGTCATTTCAACAGTGTTACATTAGTTTCTTACCAGTAGCTTTAAAACACACATTTCCATGCTGGAACGTGCTTTTCAGCCTCTTCTGAGCATTTTGTAATGTTTTAAGCCTGTTGCTGTCATTTCAACAGTGTACATTAGTTTCTTACAGTAGCTTTAAAACACACATCTCCATGGGAAACGTGCTTTTCAGCCTCTTCTGAGCTTTTTGTGATGTTTTAAGCCTGTTGCTGTCATTTCAACAGGTATACTGTAGTTTTTTAATAGAAGTTTAAAACACACATCTCCATGCTGGAAACGTGCTTTCAGCCTCTCTGTATGATCAGTTTATGATGTTTTAACTTGATGCTGTCATTTCAACAGTTACATTAGTTTCTTAACCAGTAGCTTTAAAAACCAACATTCCATGCTGGAAGAAAGTGCTTTTCAGCCTCTCTGAGTTTTTGTGATGTTTTAACCTTGTTCAGGCATTTCAACATTTTATATTAGTTTCTTAACAGAAGCTTTAAAACACACATCTCCATGCTGGAAACGTGCTTTTCAGCCTCTTCTGAGCTTTTTGTGATGTTTTAAGCCTGTTGCTGTCATTTCAACAGGTGTTACTGTAGTTTTTTAATAGAGTGTTTTAAAACACCATCTCCATGCTGGAAACGTGCTTTCAGCCTCTTCTGAGCTTTTCGTGATGTTTTAAGCTTTTGCTGTCATTTCAACAGTGTTACATTAGTTTCTTACCAGTAGCTTGTTAAACAAACATCTCCATGCTGGAACGTGCTTTTCAGCTCTCTGAGCTTTTGTGATGTTTTAACCTGTGTCAGGCATTTCACAGGTATACTGTAGTTTCTTAAAAGAAGCTTTAAAACACACATCTCCATGCTGGAAACGTGACTTTCAGCCTCTTCTGAGCTTGTCGTGATGTTTTAAGCTTTTGCTGTCATTTCAACAGTGTTACAGTAGTTTTCTTAACCAGTAGCTTTAAAACACACATCTCCATGCTGGAAACGTGCTTTTCAGCCTCTTTGAGCTTGTCGTGATGCTTTAAGCTTTTTGCTGTCATTTCAACAGTGTTACATTAGTTTCTTACCAGTAGCTTTAAAACACACATTTCCATGCTGGAAACGTGCTTTCAGGCTCTTCTGAGCTTTTGTGATGTTTAATCTTGTTGCTTCATTTCAACAGGTATACTGTAGTTTCTAACAGAAGCTTTAAAACACACATCTCCACGCTGGAAACGTGCTTTCCAGCCACTTCTGAGATGTTTGTGATGTTTTAAGCTTTTTGCTGTCATTTCAACAGTGTTACTTAGTTTCTTACCAGTAGCTTTAAAACACATCTCCATGCTGGAAACGTGCTTTTCAGCCTCTTCTGAGCTTTTTGTGATGTTTTAAGCCTGTTGCTGTCATTCAACAGTATACTGTAGTTTTAATAGAAGCTTTAAACACAATCTCCATGCTGGAAACGTGCTTTCCAGCCCTCTTCGAGCGGTCGTGATGTTTTTTAAGCTTTTTGTGTCATTTCAACAGTGTTACATTAGTTTCTTACCAGTAGCGTTAAAACACACATCTCCATGCTGGAAAACGTGCTTTTCAGCCTCTTCTGAGGCTTTTTGTGATGTTTTAAGCCTGTTGCTGTCATTTCAACAGGTATACTGTAGTTTTTTAATAGAAGGCTTTTAAAACACACATCTCCATGCTGGAAACGTGCTTTTCAGCCTCTTCTGAGCTTTTGTAATGTTTAAGCTTGTTGCTGTCATTTCAACAGGTATACTGTAGTTTCTAACAGACGCTTTAAAAACACACATTTCCATGCTGGAAACGTGCTTTTCAGCCTCTTCTGAGCATTTTGTAATGTTTTAAGCCTGTTGCTGTCATTTCAAAAGTGTTACATTAGTTTCTTACCAGTAGCTTTAAAAACACACATCTCCATGCTGGAAAACGTGCTTTTCAGCCTCTTCTGAGCATTTTAATGTTTAAGCCTGTTGCTGTCATTTCAACAGGTATACTGTAGTTTCTAAACAGAAGCTTAAAACACACATCTCCATGGTGGAACGTGCTTTTCAGCCTCTCTGAGCTTTTGTGATGTTTTAACCTGTGTTGCTGTCATTTCAACAGTGTTACATTCGTTTCTTACCAGTAGCTTTAAAACACACATCTCCATGCTGGAAACGTGTTTTCAGCCTCTTCTGAGCTTTTGTGATGTTTTAAGCTTGTTGCTGTCATTTCAACAGTGTTACATTAGTTTTACAGCAGCTTTAAAACACACATCTCCATGCTGGGAACTTGCTTTTCAGCTCTTCTGAGCTTTGTTATGTTTTAAGCTGTTTGGTGTCATTTCAACAGGTTACTGTAGTTTTTTAACAGAAGCTTTAAAACACACATTTCCATGCTGAAACGTGCTTTTCAGCCTCTTCTGAGCATTTGTAATGTTTTAAGCCTGTTGCTGTCATTTCAACAGGTATAATGTAGTTTCTAAAAGAAGCTTTGAAACATATCTCCATGCTGGAAACGTGATTTTCAGCCTCTTCTGAGCTTGTTGTAATGTTTTAAGCCTGTGCTGTCATTTCAACAGGTTACATTAGTTTCTTAACAGAAGCTTTTAAAACACACATCTCCATGCTGGAAACGTGCTTTTCAGCCTCTTCTGAGCTTTTGTAATGTTTTAAGCCTGTTGCTGTCATCGAACAGGTATACTGTGTTTCTAAACAGACGCTTTAAAACACACACTCCATGCTGGAAACGTGCTTTTCAGCCTCTTCTGAGCATTTTGTGATGTTTTAAGCCTGTTGCTGTCATTTCAACAGGTATACTGTAGTTTCTTAACAGAAGCTTTAAAACACATATCTCCATGCTGGAAAACGTGACTTTCAGCCTCTTCTGAGCTTGTCGTGATGTTTTAAGCTTTTTGCTGTCATTTCAACAGTGTTTACATTAGTTTCTTACCAGTAGCTTTAAAACACACATCTCCATGCTGGAAACATGCTTTTCAGCCTCTTCTGATCAGTTTCTGATGTTTTAACCTTGATGCTGTCATTTCAACAGTGTTACATTAGTTTCTTACCAGTAGCTTTGAAAAAACATCTCCATGCTGGAAACGTGCTTTTCAGCCTCTTCTGAGCATTTTGTAATGTTTTAAGCCTGTTGCTGTCATTTCAACAGTGTTACATTAGTTTTAACCAGTAGCTTTAAAACACACATTTCCATGCTGGAAACGTGCTTTTCAGCCTCTTCTGAGCTTTTGTGATGTTTTAAACTTGTTTCAGGCATTTCAACATTTTTATATTAGTTTCTTAACAGAAGCTTTAAAACAACATCTCCATGCTGGAAACGTGCTTTTCAGCCTCTTCTGAGCTTTTTGTGATGTTTTAAGCCTGTTGCTGTCATTTCAACAGGTATACTGTAGTTTTTTAATAGAAGGTTTAAAACACACATCTCCATGCTGGAAACGTGCTTTTCAGCCTCTTCTGAGCTTTTTGTAATGTTTTAAGCTGTTGCTGTCATTTCAACAGGTATACGTAGTTTCTAAACAGACGCTTTAAACACACATTTCCATGCTGGAAACGTGCTTTTCAGCCTCTTCTGAGCATTTGTAATGTTTTAAGCCTGTTGCTGTCATTTCAACAGTGTTACATTAGTTTCTTACCAGTAGCTTTAAAACACACATCTCCATGCTGGAAACGTGCTTTTCAGCCTCTTCTGAGCATTTTGTAATGTTTAAGCCTGTTGCTGTCATTTCAACAGGTATACTGTAGTTTCTAAACAGAAGCTTTAAAACACACATCTCCATGCTGGAAACGTGCTTTTCAGCCTCTTCTGAGCTTTTTGTGATGTTTTAACCTTGTTTCAGGCATTTCAACAGTGTTACATTAGTTTCTTACCAGTAGCTTTAAAACACACATCTCCATGCTGGGAACTTGCTTTTCAGCCTCTTCTGAGCTTTTTGTGATGTTTTAACCTTGTTGCTGTCATTTCAACAGTGTTACATTAGTTTCTTACCAGTAGCTTTAAAACACACATCTCCATGCTGGGAACTTGCTTTTCAGCCTCTTCTGAGCTTTTTGTTATGTTTTAAGCCTGTTGGTGTCATTTCAACAGGTATACTGTAGTTTTTTAACAGAAGCTTTAAAACACACATTTCCATGCTGGAAACATGCTTTTCAGCCTCTTCTGAGCATTTTGTAATGTTTTAAGCCTGTTGCTGTCATTTCAACAGGTATACTGTAGTTTCTAAACAGAAGCTTTGAAACATATCTCCATGCTGGAAACGTGATTTTCAGCCTCTTCTGAGCTTGTCGTAATGTTTTAAGCCTGTTGCTGTCATTTCAACAGTGTTACATTAGTTTCTTAACAGAAGCTTTAAAACACACATCTCCATGCTGGAAACGTGCTTTTCAGCCTCTTCTGAGCATTTTGTAATGTTTTAAGCCTGTTGCTGTCATTTCGAACAGGTATACTGTAGTTCTAAACAGACGCTTTAAAACACACATCTCCATGCTGGAAACGTGCTTTTCAGCCTCTACTGAGCATTTTGTGATGTTTTAAGCTGTTGCTGTCATTTCAACAGGTATACTGTAGTTTCTAAACAGAAGCTTTAAAACACCATCTCCATGCTGGAAACGTGACTTTCAGCCTCTTCTGAGCTTGTCGTGATGTTTTAAGCTTTTTGCTGTCATTTCAACAGTGTTACATTAGTTTCTTACAGCAGCTTTGAAACACACATCTCCATGCTGGAAACGTGCTTTTCAGCCTCTTCTGAGCTGTCGTGATGTTTTAACCTTGTTTCAGGCATTTCAACAGTGTTACATTAGTTTCTTACCAGTAGCTTTAAAACACACATCTCCATGCTGGAACTTGCTTTTCAGCCTCTTCTGAGCTTTTTGTTATGTTTTAAGCCTGTTGGTGTCATTTCAACAGGTATACTGTAGTTTTTAACAGAAGCTTTAAAACACACATTTCCATGCTGGAAACGTGCTTTTCAGCCTCTTCTGAGCATTTGGTAATGTGTTAAGCCTGTTGCTGTCTTTCAACAGGTATACTGTAGTTTCTAAACAGAAGCTTTAAAACACACATCTCCATGCTGAAAACGTGCTTCTCAGCCTCTTCTGAGCATTTGTGATGTTTTAAGCCTGTTGCTGTCATTTCAACAGGTTACTGTAGTTTCTAAACAGAAGCTTTAAAACACATATCTCCATGCTGGAAACGTGACTTTCAGCCTCTTCTGAGCTTGTCGTGATGTTTTAAGCTTTTTGCTGTCATTTCAACAGTGTTACATTAGTTTCTTACCAGCAGCTTTGAAACACACATCTCCATGCTGGAAACGTGCTTTTCAGCCTCTTCTGAGCTTGTCGTGATGTTTTAACCTTGTTTCAGGCATTTCAACAGTGTTACATTAGTTTCTTACCAGTAGCTTTAAAACACAAATCTCCATGCTGGGAACTTGCTTTTCAGCCTCTTCTGAGCTTTTTGTTATGTTTTAAGCCTGTTGGTGTCATTTCAACAGGTATACTGTAGTTTTTTAACAGAAGCTTTAAAACACACATTTCCATGCTGGAAACGTGCTTTTCAGCCTCTTCTGAGCATTTTGTAATGTTTAAGCCTGTTGCTGTCATTTCAACAGGTATACTGTAGTTTCTAAACAGAAGCTTTAAAACACACATCTCCATGCTGAAACGTGCTTCTCAGCCTCTTCTGAGCATTTTGTGATGTTTTAAGCCTGTTGCTGTCATTTCAACAGGTATACTGTAGTTTCTAAACAGAAGCTTTGAAACACATATCTCCATGCTGGAAACGTGCTTTTCAGCCTCTTCTGAGCTTGTCGTGATGTTTTAAGCTTTTTGCTGTCATTTCAACAGTGTTACATTAGTTTCTTACCAGTAGCTTTAAAACACACATTTCCATGCTGGAAATGTGCTTTTCAGCCTCTTCTGAGCTTTTTGTGATGTTTTAAGCTTGTTGCTGTCATTTTAACAGGCATACAGTAGTTTCTTAACAGAAGCTTTAAAACACACATCTCCATGCTGGAAACGTGATTTTCAGCCTCTTCTGAGCATTTTGTAATGTTTTAAGCCTGTTGCTGTCATTTCAACAGGTATACTGTAGTTTCTAAACAGACGCTTTAAAACACACATCTCCATGCTGGAAACGTGCTTTTCAGCCTCTTCTGAGCATTTTGTGATGTTTTAAGCCTGTTGCTGTCATTTCAACAGGTATACTGTAGTTTCTAAACAGAAGCTTTAAAACACATATCTCCATGCTGGAAACGTGACTTTCAGCCTCTTCTGAGCTTGTCGTATGTTTTAAGCTTTTTGCTGTCATTTCAACAGTGTTACATTAGTTTCTTACCAGTAGCTTTAAAACACACATTTCCATGCTGGAAACGTGCTTTTCAGCCTCTTCTGAGCTTGTCGTGATGTTTTAAGCTTTTGCTGTCATTTCAACAGTGTTACATTAGTTTCTTACCAGTAGCTTTAAAACACACATTTCCATGCTGGAAACGTGCTTTTCAGCCTCTTCTGAGCATTTTGTAATGTTTTAAGCCTGTTGCTGTCATTTCAACAGTGTTACATTAGTTTCTTACCAGTAGCTTTAAAACACACATTTCCATGCTGGAAACGTGCTTTTCAGCCTCTTCTGAGCATTTTGTTATGTTTTAAGCCTGTTGCTGTCATTTCAACAGTGTTACATTAGTTTCTTACCAGTAGCTTTAAAACACACATTTCCATGCTGGAAACGTGCTTTTCAGCCTCTTCTGAGCATTTTGTAATGTTTTAAGCCTGTTGCTGTCATTTCAACAGTGTTACATTAGTTTCTTACCAGTAGCTTTAAAACACACATCTCCATGCTGGAAACGTGCTTTTCAGCCTCTTCTGAGCTTTTTGTGATGTTTTAAGCCTGTTGCTGTCATTTCAACAGGTATACTGTAGTTTTTTAATAGAAGGTTTAAAACACACATCTCCATGCTGGAAACGTGCTTTTCAGCCTCTTATGATCAGTTTCTGATGTTTTAACCTTGATGCTGTCATTTCAACAGTGTTACATTAGTTTCTTACCAGTAGCTTTGAAACAAACATCTCCATGCTGGAAACGTGCTTTCAGCCTCTTCTGAGCATTTTGTAATGTTTAAGCCTGTTGCTGTCATTTCAACAGTGTTACATTAGTTTCTTACCAGTAGCTTTAAAACACACATTTCCATGCTGGAAACGTGCTTTTCAGCCTCTTCTGAGCTTTTTGTGATGTTTTAACCTTGTTTCAGGCATTTCAACATTTTTATATTAGTTTCTTAACAGAAGCTTTAAAACACACATCTCCATGCTGGAAACGTGCTTTTCAGCCTCTTCTGAGCTTTTTGTGATGTTTTAAGCCTGTTGCTGTCATTTCAACAGGTATACTGTAGTTTTTTAATAGAAGGTTTAAAACACACATCTCCATGCTGGAAACGTGCTTTTCAGCCTCTTCTGAGCTTGTCGTGATGTTTTAAGCTTTTTGCTGTCATTTCAACAGTGTTACATTAGTTTCTTACCAGTAGCTTTTAAACAAACATCTCCATGCTGGAAACGTGCTTTTCAGCCTCTCCTGAGCTTTTTGTGATGTTTTAACCTTGTTTCAGGCATTTCAACAGGTATACTGTAGTTTCTTAACAGAAGCTTTAAAACACACATCTCCATGCTGGAAACGTGACTTTCAGCCTCTTCTGAGCTTGTCGTGATGTTTTAAGCTTTTTGCTGTCATTTCAACAGTGTTACATTAGTTTCTTACCAGTAGCTTTAAAACACACATCTCCATGCTGGAAACGTGCTTTTCAGCCTCTTCTGAGCTTGTCGTGATGCTTTAAGCTTTTTGCTGTCATTTCAACAGTGTTACATTAGTTTCTTACCAGTAGCTTTAAAACACACATCTCCATGCTGGAAACGTGCTTTTCAGCCTCTTCTGAGCTTTTTGTGATGTTTTAACCTTGTTTCTGGCATTTCAACAGTTTTACATTAGTTTCTTAACAGAAGCTTTAAAACACACATCTCCATGCTGGAAACGTGCTTTTCAGCCTCTTCTGAGCTTTTTGTGATGTTTTAAGCCTGTGCTGTCATTTCAACAGGTATACTGTAGTTTCTAAACAGAAGCTTTAAAACACATATCTCAATGCTGAAACGGGCTTTCCAGCCTCTTCTGAGCTTGTCGTGATGTTTTAAGCTTTTCTTTCATTTCAACAGTGTTACATTAGTTTCTTACCAGTAGCTTTAAAACACACATCTCCATGCTGGAAACGTGCTTTTCAGCCTCTTCTGAGCTTTTTGTGATGTTTTAAGCCTGTTGCTGTCATTTCAACAGGTATACTGTAGTTTTTAATAGAAGGTTTAAAACACACATCTCCATGCTGGAAACGTGCTTTTCAGCCTCTTATGATCAGTTTCTGATGTTTTAACCTGTTGCTGTCATTTCAACAGTGTACATTAGTTCTTACCAGTAGCTTTGAAAAAAACATCTCCATGCTGGAAACGTGCTTTTCAGCCTCTTCTGAGCATTTTGTAATGTTTTAAGCCTGTTGCTGTCATTTCAACAGTGTTACATTAGTTTCTTACCAGTAGCTTTAAAACACACATTTCCATGCTGGAAACGTGCTTTTCAGCCTCTTCTGAGCTTTTTGTGATGCTTTAACCTTGTTTCAGGCATTTCAACATTTATATTAGTTTCTAACAGAAGCTTTAAAACACACATCTCCATGCTGGAAACGTGCTTTTCAGCCTCTTCTGAGCTTTTTGTGATGTTTTAAGCCTGTTGCTGTCATTTCAACAGGTATACTGTAGTTTTTTACAAAGTTTAAAACACACATCTCCATGCTGGAAACGTGCTTTTCAGCCTCTTCTGAGCTTGTCGTGATGTTTTAAGCTTTTTGCTGTCATTTCAACAGTGTTACATTAGTTTCTTACCAGTAGCTTTAAACAAACATCTCCATGCTGGAAACGTGCTTTTCAGCCTCTTCTGAGCTTTTTGTGATGTTTTAAGCCTTGTTTCAGGCATTTCAACAGGTATACTGTAGTTTCTTAACAGAAGCTTTAAAACACACATCTCCATGCTGGAAACGTGCTTTCAGCCTCTTCTGAGCTTGTCGTGATGTTTTAAGCTTTTTGCTGTCATTTCAACAGTGTTACATTAGTTTCTTACCAGTAGCTTTAAAACACACATCTCCATGCTGGAAACGTGCTTTTCAGCCTCTTCTGAGCTTTTTGTGATGTTTTAAGCCTGTTGCTGTCATTTCAACAGGTATACTGTAGTTTTTAACAGAAGCTTTAAAACACACATCTCCATGCTGGAAACGTGCTTTTCAGCCTCTTCTGAGCATTTTGTAATGTTTTAAGCCTGTTGCTGTCATTTCAACAGGTATACTGTAGTTTCTAAACAGACGCTTTAAAACACACATTTCCATGCTGGAAACGTGCTTTCAGCCTCTTCTGAGCATTTTGTAATGTTTTAAGCCTGTTGCTGTCATTTCAACAGTGTTACATTAGTTTCTTACCAGTAGCTTTAAAACACACATTCCATGCTGGAAACGTGCTTTTCAGCCTCTTCTGAGCATTTTGTAATGTTTGAAGCCTGTTGCTGTCATTTCAACAGTGTTACATTAGTTTCTTACAGTAGCTTTAAAACACACATCTCCATGCTGGAAACGTGCTTTTCAGCCTCTTCTGAGCTTTTTGTGATGTTTTAACCTGTTGCTGTCATTTCAACATTTTATATTAGTTTCTTAACAGAAGCTTTAAAACACACATCTCCATGCTGGAAACGTGCTTTTCAGCCTCTTCTGAGCATTTTGTAATGTTTTAAGCCTGTTGCTGTCATTTCAACAGTATACTGTAGTTTCTAACAGAAGCTTTAAAACACATATCTCCATGCTGGAAACGTGACTTTCAGCCTCTTCTGAGCTTGTCGTGATGTTTTAAGCTTTTTGCTGTCATTTCAACAGTGTTACATTAGTTTCTTACCAGTAGCTTTAAAACACACATTCCATGCTGGAAATGTGCTTTTCAGCCTCTTCTGAGCTTTTTGTGATGTTTTAAGCTTGTTGCTGTCATTTTAACAGGCATACAGTAGTTTCTAACAGAAGCTTTAAAACACACATCTCCATGCTGGAAACGTGATTTTCAGCCTCTTCTGAGCATTGTTGATGTTTTAAGCCTGTTGCTGTCATTTCAACAGGTATACTGGAGTTTCTAAACAGAAGCTTTAAAACACATATCTCCATGCTGGAAACGTGCTTTCAGCCTCTTCTGAGCTTGTCGTATGTTTAAGCTTTTGCTGTCATTTCAACAGTGTTACATTAGTTTCTTACCAGTAGCTTTAAAACACACATCTCCATGCTGGAAACGTGCTTTTCAGCCTCTTCTGAGCATTTTGTAATGTTTTAAGCCTGTTGCTGTCATTTCAACAGTGTTACATTAGTTTCTTACCAGTAGCTTAAAACACACATTTCCATGCTGGAAACGTGCTTTTCAGCCTCTTCTGAGCATTTTGTAATGTTTTAAGCCTGTTGCTGTCATTTCAACAGTGTTACATTAGTTTCTTACCAGTAGCTTTAAAACACACATCTCCATGCTGGAAACGTGCTTTTCAGCCTCTTCTGAGCTTTTTGTGATTTTTAACCTTGTTTCTGCATTTCAACATTTTACATTAGTTTCTTAACAGAAGCTTTAAAACACACATCTCCATGCTGGAAACGTGCTTTTCAGCCTCTTCTGAGCTTGTCGTATGTTTTAAGCTTTTTGCTGTCATTTCAACAGTGTTACATTAGTTTCTTACCAGTAGCTTTAAAACACACATTTCCATGCTGGAAACGTGCTTTTCAGCCTCTTCTGAGCATTTTGTAATGTTTTAAGCCTGTTGCTGTCATTTCAACAGTGTTACATTAGTTTCTTACAGTAGCTTTAAAACACACATCTCCATGCTGGAAACGTGCTTTTCAGCCTCTTCTGAGCTTTTTGTGATGTTTTAACCCTGTTTCTGTCATTTCAACATTTATATTAGTTTCTTAACAGAAGCTTTAAAACACACATCTCCATGCTGGAAACGTGATTTTCAGCCTCTTCTGAGCATTTTGTAATGTTTTAAGCCTGTTGCTGTCATTTCAACATTTTTATATTAGTTTCTTAACAGAAGCTTTAAAACACACATCTCCATGCTGGAAACGTGATTTTCAGCCTCTTCTGAGCATTTTGTAATGTTTTAAGCCTGTTGCTGTCATTTCAACAGGTATACTGTAGTTTCTAAACAGAAGCTTTAAAACACATATCTCCATGCTGGAAACGTGACTTTCAGACTCTTCTGAGCTTGTCGTGATGTTTTAAGCTTTTTGCTGTCATTTCAACAATGTTACATTAGTTTCTTACCAGTAGCTTTAAAACACACATTTCCATGCTGGAAATGTGCTTTTCAGCCTCTTCTGAGCTTTTTGTGATGTTTTAAGCTTGTTGCTCTCATTTTAACAGGCATACAGTAGTTTCTTAACAGAAGCTTTAAAACACACATCTCCATGCTGGAAACGTGATTTTCAGCCTCTTCTGAGCATCTTGTAATGTTTTAAGCCTGTTGCTGTCATTTCAACAGGTATACTGTAGTTTCTAAACAGACGCTTTAAAACACACATCTCCATGCTGGAAACGTGCTTTTCAGCCTCTTCTGAGCATTTTGTGATGTTTTAAGCCTGTTGCTGTCATTTCAACAGGTATACTGGAGTTTCTAAACAGAAGCTTTAAAACACACATCTCCATGCTGGAAACGTGACTTTCAGCCTCTTCTGAGCTTGTCGTATGTTTTAAGCTTTTTGCTGTCATTTCAACAGTGTTACATTAGTTTCTTACCAGTAGCTTTAAAACACACATTTCCATGCTGGAAACGTGCTTTTCAGCCTCTTCTGAGCATTTTGTAATGTTTTAAGCCTGTTGCTGTCATTTCAACAGTGTTACATTAGTTTCTTACCAGTAGCTTTAAAACACACATTTCCATGCTGGAAACGTGCTTTTCAGCCTCTTCTGAGCATTTTGTAATGTTTGAAGCCTGTTGCTGTCATTTCAACAGTGTTACATTAGTTTCTTACCAGTAGCTTTAAAACACACATCTCCATGCTGGAAACGTGCTTTTCAGCCTCTTCTGAGCTTTTTGTGATGTTTTAACCTTGTTTCAGGCATTTCAACATTTTTATATTAGTTTCTTAACAGAAGCTTTAAAACACACATCTCCATGCTGGAAACGTGATTTTCAGCCTCTTCTGAGCATTTTGTAATGTTTTAAGCCTGTTTGCTGTCATTTCAACAGGTATACTGTAGTTTCTAAACAGAAGCTTTAAAACACATATCTCCATGCTGGAAACGTGACTTTCAGCCTCTTCTGAGCTTGTCGTGATGTTTTAAGCTTTTTGCTGTCATTTCAACAGTGTTACATTAGTTTCTTACCAGTAGCTTTAAAACACACATTTCCATGCTGGAAATGTGCTTTTCAGCCTCTTCTGAGCTTTTTGTGATGTTTTAAGCTTGTTGCTCTCATTTTAACAGGCATACAGTAGTTTCTTAACAGAAGCTTTAAAACACACATCTCCATGCTGGAAACGTGATTTTCAGTCTCTTCTGAGCATTTTGTGATGTTTTAAGCCTGTTGCTGTCATTTCAACAGGTATACTGGAGTTTCTAAACAGAAGCTTTAAAACACATATCTCCATGCTGGAAACGTGACTTTCAGCCTCTTCTGAGCTTGTCGTATGTTTTAAGCTTTTTGCTGTCATTTCAACAGTGTTACATTAGTTTCTTACCAGTAGCTTTAAAACACACATTTCCATGCTGGAAACGTGCTTTTCAGCCTCTTCTAAGCAATTTGGAATGTTTTAAGCCTGTTGCTGTCATTTCAACAGTGTTACATTAGTTTCTTACCAGTAGCTTTAAAACACACATTTCCATGCTGGAAACGTGCTTTTCAGCCTCTTCTGAGCTTTTTGTGATGTTTTAAGCCTGTTGCTGTCATTTCAACAGGTATACTGTAGTTTCTAAACAGAAGCTTTAAAACACACATCTCCATGCTGAAAACGTGCTTCTCAGCCTCTTCTGAGCATTTTGTGATGTTTTAAGCCTGTTGCTGTCATTTCAACAGGTATACTGTAGTTTCTAAACAGAAGCTTTGAAACACATATCTCCATGCTGGAAACGTGATTTTCAGCCTCTTCTGAGCTTGTCGTGATGTTTTAAGCTTTTTGCTGTCATTTCAACAGTGTTACATTAGTTTCTTACCAGTAGCTTTAAAACACACATATCCATGCTGGAAACGTGCTTTTCAGCCTCTTCTGAGCTTTTTGTGATGTTTTAACCTTGTTTCAGGCATTTCAACATTTTTATATTAGTTTCTTAACAGAAGCTTTAAAACACACATCTCCATGCTGGAAACGTGCTTTTCAGCCTCTTCTGAGCTTTTTGTGATGTTTTAAGCCTGTTGCTGTCATTTCAACAGGTATACTGTAGTTTCTTAACACAAGCTTTAAAACACACATCTCCATGCTGGAAACGTGCTTTTCAGCCTCTTCTGAGCTTTTTGTGATGTTTAAGCCTGTTGCTGTCATTTCAACAGGTATACTGTAGTTTCTTAACACAAGCTTTAAAACACACATCTCCATGCTGGAAACGTGCATTTCAGCCTCTTCTGAGCTTTTTGTAATGTTTTAAGCCTGTTGCTGTCATTTCAACAGGTATACTGTAGTTTCTTAACAGAAGCTTTAAAACACACATCTCCATGCTGGAAACGTGCTTTTCAGCCTCTTCTGAGCATTTTGTGATGTTTTAAGCCTGTTGCTGTCATTTCAACAGGTATACTGTAGTTTCTAAACAGACGCTTTAAAACACACATCTCCATGCTGGAAACGTGACTTTCAGCCTCTTCTGAGCTTGTCGTGATGTTTTAAGCTTTTGTTGTCATTTCAACAGTGTTACATTAGTTTCTTACCAGTAGCTTTAAAACACACATCTCCATGCTGGAAACGTGCTTTTCAGCCTCTTCTGAGCTTTTTGTGATGTTTTAACCTTGTTTCAGGCATTTCAACGTTTTTATATTAGTTTCTTAACAGAAGCTTTAAAACACACATCTCCATGCTGGAAACGTGCATTTCAGCCTCTTCTGAGCTTTTTGTGATGTTTTAATCTTGTTGCTTTCATTTCAACAGGTATACTGTAGTTTCTAAACAGAAGCTTTAAAACACTATCTCAATGCTGGAAACGGGCTTTCCAGCCACTTCTGAGCTTGTGATGTTTTAAGCTTTCGTTTTCATTTCAACAGTGTTACATTAGTTTCTTACCAGTAGCTTTAAAACACACATCTCCATGCTGGAAACGTGACTTTCAGCCTCTTCTGAGCTTGTCGTGATGTTTTAAGCTTTTTGCTGTCATTTCAACAGTGTTACATTAGTTTCTTACCAGTAGCTTTAAAACACACATCTCCATGCTGGAAACGTGCTTTTCAGCCTCTTCTGAGCATTTTGTAATGTTTTAAGCCTGTTGCTGTCATTTCAACAGGTATACTGTAGTTTCTAAACAGAAGCTTTAAAACACACATCTCCATGCTGAAACGTGCTTTTCAGCCTCTTCTGAGCATTTTGTGATGTTTTAAGCCTGTTGCTGTCATTTCAACAGGTATACTGTAGTTTCTAAACAGAAGCTTTAAAACACATATCTCCATGCTGGAAACGTGACTTTCAGCCTCTTCTGAGCTTGTCGTGATGTTTTAAGCTTTTTGCTGTCATTTCAACAGTGTTACATTAGTTTCTTACCAGTAGCTTTAAAACACACATCTCCATGCTGGAAACGTGCTTTTCAGACTCTTCTGAGCTTGTTGTGATGTTTTAACCTTGTTGCTGTCATTTCAGGTATACTGTAGTTTCTTAACAGAAGCTTTAAAACACACATCTCCATGCTGGAAACGTGCTTTTCAGCCTCTTCTGAGCTTTTTGTGATGTTTTAAGCTTGTTGCTGTCATTTTAACAGGCATACAGTAGTTTCTTAACAGAAGCTTTAAAACACACATCAGCCTGAAAAAGAGAAAATATGCCTTTAACAACATGAAAAGTGTCAATATAGCCTTTAACAGCCTGAAAAAGTGTCAATATAGCCTTGGTTTTAAGGCCTTAATATTAAATTCGTACATCAGAATGCTCTGAAAATTCCTGAGAGAAACACTGGATAGGTGATGTCTCCCCCAGACTTGGAATTAAGCTGGAATAACGTCAGGATTCCTTTTTAGAGTAGCCTGAAAAAGAGAAGAATATGCCTTTAACAGCCTGAAAAATTGTCAATATAGCCTTGGTTTTAAGGCCTTAATATTAAAACCGTACATCAGAATGCTCTGAAAATACCTGAGAGAAACACTGGATAGGTGATGTCTCCCCCAGACTTGGAATGAAGCTGGAATAACGTCAGGATTCCTTTTTAGAGCAGCCTGAAAAAGAGAAGAATATGCCTTTAACAGCCTGAAAAAGTGTCAATATAGCCTTGGTTTTAAGGCCTTAATATTAAAACCGTACATTAGAATTCTCTGAAATTACCTGAGAGAAACACTGGATAGGTGATGTCTCCCCCAGACTTGGAATGAAGCTGGAATAACGTCAGGATTCCTTTTTAGAGTAGTCTGAAAAAGAGAAAAATATGCCTTTAACAGCCTGAAAAAGTGTCAATATAGCCTTGGTTTTAAGGCCTTAATATTAAAACCGTACATCAGAATGCTCTGAAAATACCTGAGAGAAACACTGGATAGGTGATGTCTCCCCCAGACTTGGAATGAAGCTGGAATAACTTCAGGATTCCTTTTTAGAGTAGCCTGAAAAAGAGAAAATTATGCCTTTAACAACATGAAAAAGTGTCAATATAGCCTTTAACAGCCTGAAAAACTGTCAATATAGCCTTGGTTTTAAGGCCTTAATATTAAAACCGCACATCAGAATGCTCTGAAAATTCCTGAGAGAAACACTGGATAGGTGATGTCTCCCCCAGACTTGGAATGAAGCTGGAATAACGTCAGGATTCCTTTTTAGAGTAGCCTGAAAAAGAGAAGAATATGCCTTTAACAGCCTGAAAAACTGTCAATATAGCCTTGGTTGTAAGGCCTTAATATTAAAACCGTACATCAGAATGCTCTGACATTACCTGAGAGAAACAATGGATAGGTGATGTCTCCCCCGGACTTGGAATGAAGCTGGAATAACGTCAGGATTCGTTTTTAGAGTAGCCTGAACAAGAGAAGAATATGCCTTTAACAGCCTGAAAAAGTGTCAATATAGCCTTGGTTTTAAGGCCTTAATATTAAAACCGTACATCAGAATGCTCCGAAAATACCTGAGAGAAACACTGGATAGGTTATGTCTCCCCCAGACTTGGAATGAAGCTGGAATAACGTCAGGATTCCTTTTTAGAGTAGCCTGAAAAAGAGAAGAATATGCCTTTAACAGCCTGAAAAAGTGTCAATATAGCCTTTAACAGCCTGAAAAACTGTCAATATAGCCTTGGTTGTAAGGCCTTAATATTAAAACCGTACATCAGAATGCTCTGAAAATTCCTGAGAGAAACACTGGATAGGTGATGTCTCCCCAGACTTGGAATGAAGCTGGAATAACGTCAGGATTCCTTTTTAGAGTAGCCTGAACAAGAGAAGAATATGCCTTTAACAGCCTGAAAAAGTGTCAATATAGCCTTGGTTTTAAGGCCTTAATATTAAAACCGTACATCAGAATGCTCTGAAAATACCTGAGAGAAACACTGGATAGGTGATGTCTCCCCCAGACTTGAATGAAGCTGGAATAACGTCAGGATTCCTTTTTAGAGCAGCCTGAAAAAGAGAAGAATATGCCTTTAACAGCCTGAAAAAGTGTCAATATAGCCTTGGTTTAAAGGCCTTAATATTAAAACCGTACATTAGAATTATCTGAAATTACCTGAGAGAAACACTGGATAGGTGATGTCTCCCCCAGACTTGGAATGAAGCTGGAATAACGTCAGGATTCCTTTTTAGAGTAGTCTGAAAAAGAGAAAAATATGCCTTTAACAGCCTGAAAAAGTGTGAATATAGCCTTGGTTTTAAGAACTTAATATTAAAACCGTACATCAGAACGCTCTGAAAATACCTGAGAGAAACACTGGATAGGTGATGTCTCCCCCAGACTTGGAATGAAGCTGGAATAACGTCAGGATTCCTTTTTAGAGTAGCCTGAAAAAGAGAAGAATATGCCTTTAACAGCCTGAAAAATTGTCAATATAGCCTTGGTTTTAAGGCCTTAATATTAAAACCGTACATCAGAATGCTCTGAAATTACCTGAGAGAAACACTGGATAGGTGATGTCTCCCCCAGACTTGGAATGAAGCTGGAATAACGTCAGGATTCCTTTTTAGAGTAGCCTGAAAAAGAGAAGAATATGCCTTTAACAGCCTGAAAAATTGTCAATATAGCCTTGGTTTTAAGGCCTTAATATTAAAACCGTACATCAGAATGCTCTGAAAATACCTGAGAGAAACAATGGATAGGTGATGTCTCCCCCAGACTTGGAATGAAGCTGGAATAACGTCAGGATTCCTTTTTAGAGTAGCCTGAAAAAGAGAAGAATATGCCTTTAACAGCCTGAAAAAGTGTCAATATAGCCTTTAACAGCCTGAAAAATTGTCAATATAGCCTTGGTTTTAAGGCCTTAATATTAAAACCGTACATCAGAATGCTCTGAAAATACCTGAGAGAAACAATGGATAGGTGATGTATCCCCCAGACTTGGAATGAAGCTGGAATAACGTCAGGATTCCTTTTTAGAGTAGCCTGAAAAAGAGAAGAATATGCCTTTAACAACATGAAAAAGTGTCAATATAGCCTTGGTTTTAAGGCCTTAATATTAAAACCGTACATCAGAATTCTCTGAAATTACCTGAGAGAAACACTGGATAGGTGATGTCTCCCCCAGACTTGGAATGAAGCTGGAATAACGTCAGGATTCCTTTTTAGAGTAGTCTGAAAAAGAGAAAAATATGCCTTTAACAGCCTGAAAAAGTGTCAATATAGCCTTGGTTTTAAGGCCTTAATATTAAAACCGTACATCAGAATGCTCTGAAAATACCTGAGAGAAACACTGGATAGGTGATGTCTCCCCCAGACTTGGAATGAAGCTGGAATAACTTCAGGATTCCTTTTTAGAGTAGCCTGAAAAAGAGAAAATATGCCTTTAACAACATGAAAAAGTGTCAATATAGCCTTAACAGCCTGAAAAACTGTCAATATAGCCTTGGTTTTAAGGCCTTAATATTAAAACCGTACATCAGAATGCTCTGAAATTACCTGAGAGAAACACTGGATAGGTGATGTCTCCCCAGACTTGGAATGAAGCTGGAATAACGTCAGGATTCCTTTTAGAGTAGCCTGAACAGAGAAGAATATGCCTTTAACAGCCTGAAAAGTGTCATATAGCCTTTAACAGCCTGAAAAACTGTCAATATAGCCTTGGTTTAAGGCCTTAATATTAAAACCGTACATCAGAATGCTCTGAAATTACCTGAGAGAAAAACGGATAGGTGATGTCTCCCCGGACTTGGAATGAAGCTGGAATAACGTCAGGATTCCTTTTTAGAGTAGCCTGAACAAGAGAAGAAAGCCTTTAACAGCCTGAAAAAGTGTCAATATAGCCTTTAACAGCCTGAAAAATTGTCAATATAGCTTGGTTTTAAGGCCTTAATATTAAAACCGTACATCAGAATGCTCTGAAAATACCTGAGAGAAACAATGGATAGGTGATGTCTCCCCCAGACTTGGAATGAAGCTGGAATAACGTCAGGATTCCTTTTTAGAGTAGCCTGAAAAAGAGAAGAATATGCCTTTAACAACATGAAAAAGTGTCAATATAGCCTTGGTTTTAAGGCCTTAATATTAAAACCGTACATCAGAAGGCTCTGAAATTACCTGAGAGAAACACTGGATAGGTGATGTCTCCCCCAGACTTGGAATGGAGCTGGAATAACGTCAGGATTCCTTTTTAGAGTAGCCTGAAAAAGAGAAGAACATGCCTTTAACAACATGAAAAAGTGTCAAAATAGCCTTTAACAGCCTGAAAAATTGTCAATATAGCCTTGGTTGTAAGGCCTTAATATTAAAACCGTACATCAGAATGATCTGACATTACCTGAGAGAAACACTGGATAGGTGATGTCTCCCGCAGACTTGGAATTAAGCTGGAATAACGTCAGGATTCCTTTTTAGAGTAGCCTGAAAAAGAGAAGAATATGCCTTTAACAGCCTGAAAAATTGTCAATATAGCCTTGGTTTAAGGCCTTAATATTAAAACCGTACATCAGAATGCTCTGAAAATACCTGAGAGAAACAATGGATAGGTGATGTCTCCCCCAGACTTGGAATGAAGCTGGAATAACGTCAGGATTCCTTTTTAGAGTAGCCTGAACAAGAGAAGAATATGCCTTTAACAGCCTGAAAAAGTGTCAATATAGCCTTGGTTTTAAGGCCTTAATATTAAAACCGTACATCAGAATGCTCCGAAAATACCTGAGAGAAACACTGGATAGGTTATGTCTCCCCCAGACTTGAAATGAACCTGGAATAACGTCAGGATTCCTTTTTAGAGCAGCCTGAAAAAGAGAAGAATATGCCTTTAACAGCCTGAAAAAGTGTCAATATAGCCTTGGTTTAAGGCCTTAATATTAAAACCGTACATTAGAATTCTCTGAAATTACCTGAGAGAAACACTGGATAGGTGATGTCTCCCCCAGACTTGGAATGAAGCTGGAATAACGTCAGGATTCCTTTTTAGAGTAGTCTGAAAAAGAGAAAAATATGCCTTTAACAGCCTGAAAAAGTGTCAATATAGCCTTGGTTTTAAGGCCTTAATATTAAAACCGTACATCAGAATGCTCTGAAAATACCTGAGAGAAACACTGGATAGGTGATGTCTCCCCCAGACTTGGAATGAAGCTGGAATAACTTCAGGATTCCTTTTTAGAGTAGCCTGAAAAAGAGAAAATTATGCCTTTAACAACATGAAAAAGTGTCAATATAGCCTTTAACAGCCTGAAAAACTGTCAATATAGCCTTGGTTGTAAGGCCTTAATATTAAAACCGTACATCAGAATGCTCTGACATTACCTGAGAGAAACACTGGATAGGTGATGTCTCCCCCAGACTTGGAACAAAGCTGGAATAACGTCAGGATTCCTTTTTAGAGTAGCCTGAAAAAGAGAAGAATATGCCTTTAACAGCCTGAAAAAGTGTCAATATAGCCTTGGTTTTAAGGCCTTAATATTAAAACCGCACATCAGAATGCTCTGAAAATTCCTGAGAGAAACACTGGATAGGTGATGTCTCCCCCAGACTTGGAATGAAGCTGGAATAACGTCAGGATTCCTTTTTAGAGTAGCCTGAAAAAGAGAAGAATATGCCTTTAACAGCCTGAAAAACTGTCAATATAGCCTTGGTTGTAAGGCCTTAATATTAAAACCGTACATCAGAATGCTCTGACATTACCTGAGAGAAACAATGGATAGGTGATGTCTCCCCCGGACTTGGAATGAAGCTGGAATAACGTCAGGATTCGTTTTTAGAGTAGCCTGAACAAGAGAAGAATATGCCTTTAACAGCCTGAAAAAGTGTCAATATAGCCTTGGTTTTAAGGCCTTAATATTAAAACCGTACATCAGAATGCTCCCGAAAATACCTGAGAGAAACACTGGATAGGTTATGTCTCCCCCAGACTTGGAATGAAGCTGGAATAACGTCAGGATTCCTTTTTAGAGTAGCCTGAAAAGAGAAGATATGCCTTTAACAGCCTGAAAAAGTGTCAATATAGCCTTGGTTTTAAGGCCTTAATATTAAAACCGTACATCAGAATGCTCTGAATTACCTGAGAGAAACACTGGATAGGTGATGTCTCCCCCAGACTTGGAATGAAGCTGGAATAACGTCAGGATTCCTTTTTAGAGTAGCCTGAAAAAGAGAAGAATATGCCTTTAACAGCCTGAAAAAGTGTCAAAGTAGCCTTTAACAGCCTGAAAAACTGTCAATATAGCCTTGGTTGTAAGGCCTTAATATTAAAACCGTACATCAGAATGCTCTGACATTACCTGAGAGAAACACTGGATAGGTGATGTCTCCCCCAGACTTGGAATGAAGCTGGAATAACGTCAGGATTCCTTTTTAGAGTAGCCTGAAAAAGAGAAGAACATGCCTTTAACAACATGAAAAAGTGTCAAAATAGCCTTTAACAGCCTGAAAAATTGTCAATATAGCCTTGGTTGTAAGGCCTTAATATTAAAACCGTACATCAGAATGCTCTGAATTACCTGAGAGAAACACTGGATAGGTGATGTCTCCCCAGACTTGGAATGAAGCTGGAATAACGTCAGGATTCCTTTTTAGAGTAGCCTGAACAAGAGAAGAATATGCCTTTAACAGCCTGAAAAAGTGTCAATATAGCCTTGGTTTTAAGGCCTTAATATTAAAACCGTACATCAGAATGCTCTGAAATTACCTGAGAGAAACACTGGATAGGTGATGTCTCCCCCAGACTTGGAATGAAGCTGGAATAACGTCAGGATTCCTTTTTAGAGTAGCCTGAAAAAGAGAAAATATGCCTTTAACAGCCTGAAAAAGTGTCAATATAGCCTTGTTTTAAGGCCTTAATATTAAAACCGTACATCAGAATGCTCTGAAAATACCTGAGAGAAACACTGGATAGGTGATGTCTCCCCAGACTTGGAATGAAGCTGGAATAACGTCAGGATTCCTTTTTAGAGTAGCCTGAAAAAGAGAAATATGCCTTTAACAAATGAAAAAGTGTCAATATAGCCTTTAACAGCCTGAAAACTGTCAATATAGCCTTGGTTGTAAGGCCTTAATATTAAAACCGTACATCAGAATGCTCTGACATTACCTGAGAGAAACACTGGATAGGTGATGTCTCCCCCAGACTTGGAATAAGCTGGAATAACGTCAGGATTCCTTTTTAGAGTAGCCTGAAAAAGAGAAGAATATGCCTTTAACAGCCTGAAAAATGTCAATATAGCCTTGGTTTTAAGGCCTTAATATTAAAACCGTACATCAGAATGCTCTGAATTACCTGAGAGAAACACTGGATAGGTGATGTCTCCCCCAGACTTGGAATGAAGCTGGAATAACGTCAGGATTCCTTTTTAGAGTAGCCTGAAAAGAGAAGAATATGCCTTTAACAGCCTGAAAAAGTGTCAATATAGCCTTGGTTTTAAGGCCTTAATATTAAAACCGTACATCAGAATGCTCCGAAAATACCTGAGAGAAACACTGGATAGGTGATGTCTCCCCAGACTTGGAATGACCTGGAATAAACGTCAGGATTCCTTTTAGAGTAGCTGAAAAGAGAAGAATATGCCTTTAACAGCCTGAAAAAGTGTCAATATAGCCTTGGTTTTAAGGCCTTAATATTAAAACCGTACATCAGAATGCTCTGAATTACCTGAGAGAAACACTGGATAGGTGATGTCTCCCCCAGACTTGGAATGAAGCTGGAATAACGTCAGGATTCCTTTTTAGAGTAGTCCTGAAAAAGAGAAAAATATGCCTTTAACAGCCTGAAAAAGTGTCAATATAGCCTTGGTTTTAAGGCCTTAATATTAAAACCGTACATCAGAATGCTCTGAAAATACCTGAGAGAAACACTGGATAGGTGATGTCTCCCCCAGACTTGGAATGAAGCTGGAATAACGTCAGGATTCCTTTTTAGAGTAGCCTGAAAAAGAGAAGAATATGCCTTTAACAGCCTGAAAAATTGTCAATATAGCCTTGGTTTTAAGGCCTTAATATTAAAACCGTACATCAGAATGCTCTGTAAATACCTGAGAGAAACAATGGATAGGTGATGTCTCCCCCAGACTTGGAATGAAGCTGGAATAACGTCAGGATTCCTTTTTAGAGTAGCCTGAAAAAGAGAAGAATATGCCTTTAACAGCCTGAAAAAGTGTCAAAGTAGCCTTTAACAGCCTGAAAAACTGTCAATATAGCCTTGGTTGTAAGGCCTTAATATTAAAACCGTACATCAGAATGCTCTGACATTACCTGAGAGAAACACTGGATAGGTGATGTCTCCCCCAGACTTGGAATGAAGCTGGAATAACGTCAGGATTCCTTTTTAGAGTAGCCTGAAAAGAGAAGAATAGCCTTTAACAGCCTGAAAAATGTCAATATAGCCTTGGTTTTAGGCCTTAATATTAAACATACATCAGAATGCTCTGAAAATACCTGAGAGAAACAATGGATGGTGATGTCTCCCCCAGACTTGGAATGAAGCTGGAATAACGTCAGGATTCCTTTTTTAGAGTAGCCTGAAAAAGAGAAGAATATGCCTTAACAGCCTGAAAAAGTGTCATATAGCCTTTAACAGCCTGAAAAAACTGTCAATAGGCCTTGTTTGTAAGGCCTTATATTAAAACCGTACATCGATGCTCTGACATTACCTGAGAGAAACACTGATAGG
>NW_022603710.1:0-16122 GCF_008692095.1 Etheostoma spectabile | reverse complement strand
TAAAAAACTTGAAATTGGTCAAATTTGACTTGAGGACAACATGATATCAGTGTCACCTGCAGGTTTCTCTGACCAGTGAGTGAGGACGACTTCCCCTGGAGCCCTGAGAGACAGACAGGTACAGAGAGGGACAGACAGGTTACAGACAGACAGACAGAGAGAGAGAGAGAGAGAGACAGGTACAGAGAGAGAGAGAGAGAGAGAGAGAGACAGGTACAGAGAGAGAGAGAGAAAGACAGACAGGGTACAGAAAGAGAGAGAGAGAGAGAGAGAGAGAGGACAGACAGACAGGTTACAGAGAGAGACAGACAGGTTACAGAGAGAGACAGACAGGTTACAGAGAGAGACAGACAGGTTACAGACAGACAGACAGAGAGAGAGAAAGAGACAGAGAAAGACAGGAACAGAGAGAGAGAGAGAGAGAGAGAGAGAGAGACAGACAGGTCACAGAGAGAGACAGACAGGTTACAGAGAGAGAGACAGACAAGTTACAGAGAGAGACAGACAGGTTACAGAGAGAGACAGACAGGTTACAGAGAGAGACAGACAGGTTACAGACAGACAGACAGAGAGAGAGAAAGAGACAGAGAAAGACAGGAACAGAGAGAGAGAGAGGAGAGAGAGAGAGAGAGAGAGAGACAGACAGGTCACAGAGAGAGACAGACAGGTTACAGAGAGAGACAGACAGGTTACAGAGAGAGACAGACAGGTTACAGAGAGAGACAGACAGGTTACAGAGAGAGACAGACAGGTCACAGAGAGAGACAGACAGGTTACAGAGAGAGACAGACAGGTTACAGAGAGAGACAGACAGGTTACAGAGAGAGACAGACAAGTTACAGAGAGAGACAGACAAGTTACAGAGAGAGACAGACAGGTTACAGAGAGAGACAGACAGGTTACAGAGTGAGACAGACAAGTTACAGAGAGAGACAGACAGGTTACAGAGAGAGACAGACAGGTAACAGAGAGAGACAGACAGGTTACAGAGAGAGACAGACAAGTTACAGAGAGAGACAGACAGATACAGAGAGAGACAGACAGGTTACAGAGTGAGACAGACAGGTTACAGAGAGAGAGACAGACAGGTTACAGAGACAGACAGACAGGTCTTGTCCTGTTGAAAAAGGTGTAGCAACGTCCCAAAATGGGTCCGAGGAACTGACTTTTCTGGGAATTCTCGAAACCTCGGCTCCACCCTCTGCAGTTATCTCTCTCACAAATAATCGTCCGAACCCTTCAGTCTCCTGGTTTATGTTTCGGGCTGCCCTTTGTTGTCGTGGCGACCCCCCCCCCCCCCCCCCGACCCCCCACAACCCCCCCCCCATCATCCAACCCTGAACCCACACAGGGTCACAGCGATGCATCAACTCCTCCCTCTCTGCTTGACTGACAAACCCACGCTTTGTACTTTTATAAAGACCAAGGGGTGGAGGTGGAGGGTGGGGGGGGGTGGAGGTGGGGGGGTGGGGGGGTGGGGGGGGGTGTCTCGCTCCACCTTCTTCACAACATTCCCATCGTCTCGCTTACCCCCAAACCAAGAGGCTTCTGGGAAAATGGTGGGTTTAATCCGCCCATGCAGTAAAAAACAAGTGAAGCAACAAGCGCCTGCACCTCCGGATCTTAACTATTAGTCCAAATAATCCATAATTTCTGCTTCTTTAAACTCTAATATTTGGTATAATTCTATATAAATGAGGGTTATTGACCATGAATTCCACAAAGTAGTAAAACTAGTAAGGTGGTGGTAGTGGAAAGTCTCAAAAAGGGACAAAAATGTCCAATTTTTGTCCCTTTTTGACCCGAGAGGACAACACAATCTTAATTATTAGTCAAATTAATTCGTAATTTCTGCTTTTTTTAGCTCTAATATTAGGTATAATTCTATATAAATGATGTTTTTTGACAATGAATTCCACAAAGTAGTAAAACTAGTAAGGTGGTGGTAGTGGAAAGTCTCAAAAAGGGACAAAAATGTCCAATTTTTGTCCCTTTTTGACCCGGGAGGACAACACAAGGGTTAGTTTAAGTGTTATTTATGAAATATTTCCACTTTCTTTCTGAGTAAAATGAACTTCTGGAGTCAGAAAAGCTCCTAAAATATTTAACTTTTTCAATTTTGTCAACTTTTTGTCCCTTTTTGACCCATGAAGTGAATGTAAAAATGTAAAAATGTCACATTTTTGTCTCTTTGTGACCCGGGAGGACAATACGAGGGTCACCAAGGGGACAATCCTGAGGGATTGATGTATTCGGCCCTTCACCTGACACCATCATCGACCTGGTAACAGCAGAGTCTCCGATCTCTAATAAGAAAGTCGCCTATTTTTGCCCCTGAGGGGATCTGGACTCGTGTTGAATCCGGTCTCAGCTGCAGTAAAACCTGGACTCAATCATTCAGAGTCAATGTGTCTCCACCCTCCAGCTCCTGGAGCAGCAGGAAGCTGCAGGAGGAAGCAGGAAGCTGCAGCAGGAAGCTGCAGCAGGAAGCTGCAGGAGGAAGCTGCAGGAAGCTGCAGGAGGAAGCTGCAGGAGGAAGCTTTAGGAGGAAGCTGCAGGAAGCTTCAGGAGGAAGCTGCAGGAGGAAGCAGGAAGCTGCAGGAAGCTGCAGGAAGCTGCAGGAGGAAGCTTTAGGAGGAAGCTGCAGGAAGCTTCAGGAGGAAGCTGCAGGAGGAAGCAGGAAGCTGCAGGAAGCTGCAGGAAGCTGCAGGAAGCTGCAGGAGGAAGCTGCAGGAGGAAGCTTTAGGAGGAAGCTGCAGGAAGCTTCAGGAGGAAGCTGCAGGAGGAAGCAGGAAGCTGCAGGAAGCTGCAGGAGGAAGCTGCAGGAAGCAGCAGGAGGAAGCTGCAGGAGGAAGCTGCAGGAAGATGCAGGAGGAAGCTGCAGGGGGAAGCTGCAGGAAGCTGCAGGAGGAAGCTGCAGGAGGAAGCAGGAAGCTGCAGGAGGAAGCAGGAAGCTGCAGGAGGAAGCAGGAGGAAGCTGCAGGGGGAAGCTGCAGGAAGCTGCAGGAGGAAGCTGCAGGAAGCAGCAGGAAGCTGCAGGAAGCTGCTGCAGGAAGCTGCAGCAGGAAGCTGCAGCAGGAAGCTGCAGGAGGAAGCTGCAGGAGGAAGCTGCAGGAGGAAGCTGCAGCAGGAAGCTGTAGCCGAAGCAGCAGGAAGCTGCAGGAGGAAGCTGCAGGAGGAAGCTGCAGCAGGAAGCTGCAGGAAGCTGCAGGAAGCTGCAGAAGGAAGCTGCAGGAGGAAGCTGCAGAAGGAAGCTGCAGGAGGAAGCTGCAGGAGGAAGCTGCAGGAGGAAGCTGCAGCAGGAAGCTGCAGGATGATGCATGTCAACCCCCCCAGACGTGGGTGTAATGACACATGTCTGACTGTAGGGGAGACTCCATCACAGCTGAGAGCCTCGTCTACTGGTCCTCGCACCCAGAAACCCGAGCCCGAGGCCTCCTGCCCCCGCTCGCACAGGAGACCTCCTCTCTCGCGCCAGACCTCCACAGCCCGGCTCTTGTTTCCTAATTAAGGGCCCCCCCCCCCCCTCCTACAAGATCTCAGAATGGGAAAATATCTCTGTGAAATGTTCATGTGATGGATGCCAACCCGGAGAATGAGCTCTGCTCTCAGTCGGGATTTGACCCGTGGACATGTCCTTCCAGGTCAAAATTTAAAAAAATGAACATTTTTTTTGGGGCTTTTACAATGTTTTGGTTGCTTTATCTAATTTATTTGTCACTTTAACCATGCTTTTGGCGCTTTTTTTTTATTAACTTCAGCTGGTTTAATAATCGGTTTTACACTTATTCTGGGAATTCCTAGTCAAGAAATCCTCATTTATATCAAATTATACACACGTTTTTAGTTAAAAAGGCAGAAATTGTGAATTATTTTAGCTAATAGTTGAGATCAGAGGACGTTGAGTGGATCACAGATGGGTAGAAGTCAAAGTTTAGTCCGCATACTGTTTTGAAACCATTAAAAAATTTTTTTTAAATGCTATAAAGCACCCCAAAAAATTCAATGAAAGTCACCATTAATTTTATAATAATTTTCCATGTTATTTTTGGGCAATTTGGTAGAAAGAAATCCACATTTCTGATATTAAAACACTTAGAAACGGGTCAATTTGACCCGAGGAGGACGCATAAATAACACAGAATCATTAGGAAAGAGCGTCTTATTGTGAAAGGGGGACGGCTCGTTTCCTGTGTCTCCTGCAGGACGTTTACAGCTCTTTTCAGACTAATTGTTGTCCTGGTGTGCTTTGTCTTGCAGCCATTGGGGGGGTGTTAGCCCGGGCTAATTAAAGGCACCAAACCAGGCCAGAAACAGGGTCATAGCAAATATGTGTTGCTCTCATTTATACCATATCTGTCTTAACGAGTCCAGTTCCAGGGACCTCGTTAGACGGGATGCAGATTCCTCTCATTGGCATTCAGCAAAGTTAAAGGGCCCCTTCATATTTAATGGTTTTGCTCCATTTTGAGGGGAACTTCTGTTGTTTCAGGGTACAAGGGGTCCAAAAATGGCGTCTCTGGAGAGACGCTGCGGACGTGGTCCGAGGTCTGTGGAGAGACGCTGCGGACGTGGTCCGAGGTCTGTGGAGAGACGCTGCGGACGTGGTCCGAGGTCTGTGGAGAGACGCTGCGGACGTGGTCCGAGGTCTGTGGAGAGACGCTGCGGACGTGGTCCGAGGTCTCTGGAGAGACGCTGCGGACGTGGTCCGAGGTCTGTGGAGAGACGCTGCGGACGTGGTCCGAGGTCTGTGGAGAGACGCTGCGGACGTGGTCCGAGGTCTCTGGAGAGACGCTGCGGACGTGGTCCGAGGTCTGTGGAGAGACGCTGCGGACGTGGTCCGAGGTCTCTGGAGAGACGCTGCGGACGTGTTTTGAGGTCTCTAGAGAGACGCTGCGGACGTGGTCCGAGGTCTCTGGAGAGACGCTGCGGACGTGGTCCGAGGTCTCTGGAGAGACGCTGCGGACGTGGTCCGAGGTCTCTGGAGAGACGCCGCGGACGTGGTCCGAGGTCTCTGGAGTGACGCCGCGGACGTGGTCCGAGACGCTGCGGACGTGGTCCGAGGTCTCTGGAGACGCTGCGGACGCTGTACGATGTCTCTGTGTCCGAGGTCTCTGGAGACGCTGCGGACGTGGTCCGAGGTCTCTGGAGACGCCGCGGACGTGGTCCGAGGTCTCTGGAGTGACGCCGCGGACGTGGTCCGAGACGCTGCGGACGTGGTCCGAGGTCTCTGGAGACGCTGCGGACGCTGTACGATGTCTCTGTGTCCGAGGTCTCTGGAGACTCTGCGGACGTGGTCCGAGGTCTCTGGAGACGCTGCGGACGTGGTCTTAGGTCACTGGAGACGCCGTGGATGTGGTCTGTGTCCAGAGCTGCTAGCGTCCCGTAGTGTGTAATCACACCTACACCTTCTTCTTCTGGTGTTTATAAAACGCGTCGGTTCCCTCTGCCTGATTACAAGCTGCCGGCTCTCGTTTACCTAACCCCCCCCAACGAGTCCCTGAGCGGCACCCCCCCAACGAGTCCCTGAGCGGCACCCCCCCAACGAGTCCCTGAGCCCTGTTTATTTATGGGAGCGTCATTACAGCGAGGGTCGAGGTTCTGATTGGTGAGGGACGTCAAAACAAATCTGGATCCAGATCTTGTAATTTTCAGCTCTAAGTGACGGTCTAGAAGATGAAAAGGATCCTTCTACATCTCCGCCGTCCTCTCCTTCACAGAAGCCCTCAACTTCTCTAAAGCTCCCCAGAAAAGCGGTTTTGTCTCTTTTTCAACACTTTTGACGCTTTTTGTCCCTATTCCCCACATTTTTGACACTTTTTGTCCCTTTTTTCAACACTTTTGATACTTTTTGTCCCTATTCCCAACATTTTTGACACTTTTTGTCCCTTTTTTAGACAATTTTGACGCTTTTTGTCCCTTTATTCAACACTTTTTTGAAGCTGTTTGTCCCTTTTTTCAACACTTTTTATGCTTTTTGTCCCTTTTTTCAACACTTTTTATGCTTTTTGTCCCTTTTTTCAACACTTTTGACGCTTTCTGTCCCTATTCCCAACACCTTTGACGCTTATTGTCCCTTTTTTCAACACTTTTGATGCTTTGTATCACTGTTTTTTTTATCTTTTTCTTACAATTAAGTCCCTTTTTTCAACACTTTTGATGCTTTTTGTCCCTTTTTTCAACACTTTTTGTCCCTTTTTTCAACACTTTTTATGCTTTTTGTCCCTTTTTTCAACACTTTTGACGCTTTCTGTCCCTATTCCCAACACCTTTGACGCTTATTGTCCCTTTTTTCAACACTTTTAATGCTTTGTATCACTGTTTTTATCTTTTTCTTACAATTAATTAGTCCCTTTTTCCAACACTTCTTACGTTTATTGTCCCTTTTTTCAACACTTTTGACGCTTTTTATTAATGTTTTTTATCTTTTTCTTACGTTTTTGTCCCTTTTTTTAACACTTTTGACGCTTTTTGTCCCTTGTTTCAACACTTTTGATGCTTTTTGTCCCTTTTTTAGACAATTTTGACGCTTTTTGTCCCTTTATTCAACACTTTTTTGAAGCTGTTTGTCCCTTTTTTCAACACTTTTGACGCTTATTGTCCCTTGTTTCAACACTTTTTTGACGCTTTTTGTCCCTATTTTCAACACCCAGTAAGAGCTGTACCTGAGATGCAAATCGGTGTGAACATTACGCCGTCTTTGGACGTCTCTTTATTGTCCCTTGTCCCGTCTTCCCGTCAATGACACGAACATTTAAGGACCGTTGTCAATATTTCTTAGTCTATGAAGTCTTTTTGTGTCAGAAGGCTTAATATCTGACTCCCAATAAAGAAGACATATTCATATTTCAGTATTGAAAAAGTGTCTTAAAGCATGCAGACTCGTCCCCCCCCCGTCCCCCCCCGTCCCCCCCTGTCCCCCCCGTCCCTAAGGGGACAAAGAAAGACCCTGAGCAGTGGGAAAGAGCTCATCAGGATCAGAAAGTCAATTCTCTCCGAGGTTTTGTCTTCTTTTCTCTATTGTTGTCTGTCAATCCGTCCCCAGGAAGGATGCGTCTTTTAGACACAGAGGCATTGTGGAGGACACTTTGAAGTGTGTGTGTGAGAGGAGGTTTTTGTGCAGAGGTCAAAGGTCACGGCCCATTGCGCTGCCGCAAAACCAGCCCGACCACTTCTTCAGGGTTTGTTGGCAACATCATGGAGTCGTCATCCTTAGATGGAACTGGTTTAGGATGAAATCGAGTCACAGACTTAACCCTCGTGTTGTCTTTCCATCAAAATTGAAAATCAACATGTTTATCGTTGTTTTTTAAAAACCTTTCAACACTACGTAACCCTAACTTATTTAGTTTTACAGTTGTTTTTGGAATTTATGGTCAATAAACCTCATTTATAGGACATTATACCTAATGTTTGAGTTAGAAAAGCAGAAATTAGGAATTATTGAGACTAAAATTAAAGGAATGGATGTTGATGATAATCCCAGACTGGAATATGTCAACTTTTACTCAACACTATTTCAACAACACTTCCATTTGTTTTACAATGCTATAAAATAGAATAAGACCCAAAATTAATGAAAGTAGAGATTTGTACTTGGCAAAGAGCGTTGGGATCAATCATGTTATTTTGGGGAATTAAAAAGATCATTGGGGACACATGAGGACAACATGAAGACAACATGGGGACAACATGAGGCAACATGAGGACAACATGAGGACAACATGAGGACAACATGAGAACAACATGAAACAACATGAAGACAACATAAGACAAGATGGGATCAACATGAAGACAACATGAAGACAACATGAGGACAACATGGGGACAACATGAAGACAACATGAGGACAACATGAGGACAACATGAAGGCAACATGAAGACAACATGAAGCAACATGAGGCACATGAGGACAACATGAGACAACATGAGGGCAACATGAAGACAACATGAAGGCAACATTAGGGCAACATGAGGGAAATGAGGACAACATGAGGGCAACATGAAGACAACATGAAGCAACATGAGGCAACATGAGGACAACATGAGGACAACATGAGGCAACATGAAGGCAACATGAGGCAACATGAGGACACCATGAGGACAACATGAGGGCAACATGAAGACAACATGAAGGCAACATGAGGGCAACATAAGACAACATGAGGACAACATGAGGACAACATGAGGCAACATGAAGACAACATGAAGGCACATGAGGGCAACATGAGGACAACATGAGGACAACATGAGGGCAACATGGGGACAACATGAAGGCAACATGAGGGCAACATGAGGACAACATGAGACAACATGAGGACAACATGGGGTCAACATGAGGACACATGAAGACAACATGAGGACAACATGAGGTCAACATGAGGACAACATGGGTCAACATGAGGACAACATGAGGACAACATGAGGACAACATGAGGGCAACATGGGGTCACATGGAGACAACATGAGGGCAACATGAGGACAACATGAGGACAACATGAGGACAACATGAGGACAACATGAGGGCAACATGAGGACAACATGGGTCAACATGAGGACAACATGAGGGCAACATGAGGGCAACATGAGGGCAACATGAGGGCAACATGAGGGTTACAAGTGCCTAAATCGGTCCTGACTGCTGCTGTATGAATGTGTGGGGTTTGCTCCCACATCACAGCAGTGACATACATCTGGTTAGGACAGCAGAGCCAGGGGAGCACCTGGGTCAGAAAATAGAGACAGTCCTGGTTCAGCAGGTTGTGTGCGGGGTGCAGCGGAGCGTTTATCAGCACTGGAGGGGGGAGGGGGGGGGCGGCCGAGTGCTGACGCCATAGCAACGACCTCCATCTATTTTGGGAGGTCCGGGCCTCCTCGGTGACCATCAGGAGGTCGGGGAGGTGAGAAAGACCGCATCCACCTGCGATGCATTCATCACCGCATGAATAGAAAAGAAGAGGAGCATCACTCAGAAGATGGGATGTCATGGACCGAAAGGACCAGATCCAGGGTCCAAGGGGGGGAAGACCCAGAACTAGGTGGAGGGACGTCCAGCTGGGAAGAGGCCCCTGGGGAAGACCCAGGACTAGGTGGAGGGACGTCAAGCTGGGAAGAGGCCCCTGGGGAAGACCCAGGACTAGGTGGAGGGATTATATGTCCAACCTGGCCTGGGAACGCCTCTGGATCCCTCAGTCGGAGCTGGTTGATGTGGCTCTGGAAAGGGAAGTTTGGGGTCCCCTGCTGGACCGGCTGCCCCCGAGACCTGGTACCGGATACGCGGTTGAAGATGGATGGATGGATCACTCAGAAGAACCCCCTGTCCTCCTTCTCTCTCTCTCTCTCTCTCTCTTTCCTCCACAGAGGCCTACAACGCGTTAAGACCCCAACCAGAGCCATGCAGAGATAATGTGTAAAACTGTGCTCGGGTGTGATCCTTTAGGTCCCCCTCCCCCCCCTCCTCCCCCCCCCTCGCTCATTTCTGAGAAGAACTAGGTCTTTGTGTAATTTACATATGGAGTATGGAGTATATGGAGTAATTTCCTCCTCAGCTGCTCCACGAATCCGGGCCGAGGCGTAATCCCCGACGCCCCCCTAGCAAGGGGTGCCAGCGGGGTAATATGGATGTTAGCTGGGGAGCCCGGTGACAGGCCCCAGAACCTGGTCCCGACAGCAGGAAGATAATCAACTTTAGCTTTAAGGTAATTACTTAATCTGGACAAACCTGTGTGTTAAGCAGGGCTATTAAGCGAGGGGGTGATAAATCAGCCCAGCACTGGAGGTGGGGGATTACTCGACGGGGCAATCAGTCTTTGGACCCTCGTAGTCTTTTTTTTAAAGCGCCTAAATTGCACAAACAGCATGCTTACAACACGTGGGGGTGGCTGGGGATCTGGGGATCTGGGGGGGGGTCTGGGGGGGTCTGGCGTCTCCCTTAGAGATAGGGTGAGAAGCTCAGTCATTCGAGACCTTCACGTCAAAAGGAGCCAGTTGAGGTGGTTCGGGCATCTGGTAAGAATGCCTCCTGGGGGGGGGGTCCCCAGGCACGTCCAGCAGGGACGAGGGCTCGGGGGAGACCCGGGACTAGGTGCAGGGACATCCAGCTGGGAGGAGGCCTTGAGGAAGACCAAAGACTAGGTGGAGGGACGTCCAGCTGGGAGGAGGCCTCGAGGAAGACCCAGTGCTTTTTTTTGACATTTTTTGTCACTTTTTAGTCTAATCTGGAATTTCAGGAAACCTTTGGATCACGACATCTTGCATTTTAAAGAAAGTTAAAGAAAGGCAAAAAATGCACGGTGATGATCTGCCATCTTTTATGGTGTCAACTCCTCGTTTTAGTGGCGTGAGTCTGGCGTTACAGTGTAAAAAGAGTAATGCTCTGCTGGAGTATCTCCAAAAAAACTGAGAACTACAGACCAGATGTGGAACTTAGCACTGAGAGTGTCAACACCTGATCTTAGACACAAACAGAGTCCGCAGGTTTGTTTGGTTCAGTTTTTAGCGGTGATCCTGAATGAAAACCTGCAGAATTTAGAAGGGGATGTGTCAACGTTGTGAGATCTGCAGCCGCGTGGCCCTGCTCGTTAGGAGTTGTCCCACAATGCAACGCATCCACATGGACAGGGTTTGTGTGATACTGTACAAAATGACTGAAAAATGACTGAATCACGCCTTACTGGGTACTGGTAGAGCGGTCGCCTGCCAATTTGGAGGTTGGTGGTTCAATCCCTGGCCCTGCAGTCCCACGTCGCAGTGTCCTAGGGCAAGACCCTGAACCCCGAGTTGCCCCCCCGAAGTTGGTGCAAACGAGGCCAAAGGAACAGACCAAAGACTTTGAGCTGAGACTATGTTGGAGAGCTTCTGATAAACTGGACTCTCATGCAGACGCATTAGAAGAAGCACAAGGTCATGCACACACACCTCTTGGTACCGTGCACCTTTTTTCCAGATCATGCTGAACTTTTAGACAACGTTTGTGCTGCATGCGTACTAAAGCGCGGGGGGGGGGGGGGGGGGGGGTTGGGTGGGGGGGGTTGGGTTGGGGGGGGATGGGCTGACTATGAAGAAGTGCAGCCGGCCCGCTGCAGACGCTAAAACAAATGTTACCAAGCAAAGACTAATAGATGGCTGGAGCCCAGGCGAGGGCCCGGTGGTGCTGCCTGGCGCTGCCTGAGCCCAGGGGGGGTGGTGGTGTGGGGGGGGGGTAGGGACCGGGGCCTGGGTGAGTCAGGTAAATACGCCTCTTGAACCCTCACGAGCGCTCGCCTTTTGTTCTTCCCGTGGCGGGAGAACAATGGAGCTGTCCGGGTGATGGAATAAGCCTGCCTGGTCAATCCCCCCTGGCCGGGACCCCAGGGCCGCAGGGGAACCCCGGGCTGGGTCCCTGACAGGGCCTCCTCCAGGTCCAACGGGGTCCAAACTGCCAGACTGGAACCCAATCTGAGCCCCGAGACCTCAGAACTCGTAAGACCTTAATCCCTGCTGCTGTTGCACACCTCTGTTGTGTGCCAGCGTTTCACACGTCTGTCGCATGGTTATCAGATCTAAGCCCAACGTGTCCTGCAGACTACAGAAAAGACTTTACTAGGACGTACTTAACCCTCATGTTGTCCTCATGTTGTCCTCACGTTGTCCTCGGGTCAAATTGACCCGTTGTCCTATATCAATGTTCTTTTTTATTCCCCCAAAATAACATGATTGATTCCAACGCTCTTTGCCAAGTACACATCTCTACTTTCATTAATTTTGGGTCTTATTCAACATATTTAATATTTTCTAGTTTCTTCTGTGTCAGGAATCTGAATCTTTGAGTTTTTGAGTATTTGAGGACATTAATTTGGGCTTTTGGGGAACGCTGATCTACATTTTTCACCATTTTTTGTGGTGATATAATCCAGTCATCCAGGAAATAATCCACAGATTAATTGAAAATGAAAATAACAGTTGGTTCCAGCCCTAAATGCAGCTTTAACCCTCATGTTGTCCCCATGTTGTCCTCATGTTGTCTTCATGTTGTCCTCATGTTGTCCTCATGTTGTCCTCATGTTGTCCCCATGTTGTCCCCATGTTGTCTTCATGTTGTCCTCATGTTGTCCTCATGTTGTCCTCATGTTGTCCCCATGTTGTCTTCATGTTGTCCTCATGTTGCCCTCATGTTGTCTTCATGTTGTCCCCATGTTGTCCTCATGTTGTCCCCATGTTGTCCCCATGTTGTCTTCATGTTGCCTTCATGTTGTCCTCATGTTGTCCCCATGTTGTCCCCATGTTGTCTTCATGTTGTCTTCATGTTGCCCTCATGTTGCCCTCCTGTTGCCTTCATGTTGTCCCCATGTTATCCTCATGTTGTCTTCATGTTGTCCTCATGTTGTCCTCATGTTGTCCTCATGTTATCCTCATGTTGTCTTCATGTTGTCCTCATGTTGTCCTCATGTTGTCCTCATGTTGCCCTCATGTTGTCCCCATGTTGTCCTCATGTTGCCCTCATGTTGTCCCCATGTTGTCCCCATGTTGTCCTCCTGCAAGTTGAGATATTCCAGTCTGTGATTATCATCAACATCCATTCCTTTAATTTTAGTCTCAATAATTCCTAATTTCTGCTTTTCTAACTCAAACATTAGGTATAATTTCCTATAAATGAGGTTTATTGACCATAAATTCCAAAAATAACTGTAAACTAAAGTTAATAAGTTAGTGTTACGTAGTGTTAAAAACGTCAAAAAAAAGGGACAAACGTAGGAAAAAAGGGACAAAAAAGTTTGTCTCTTCTATCAAATTCTCCTTCTTTCCTTCTTTAACTTCCGTCTTTCTTTCCTTTCCTGTCCTTTATTTATTAAACTGCAGCGTATAGTGAGTACTTGTTGCTTAAATCCCATTTTAATGTCTTTCATTTTTAACTTTACGCAAATTTTCCAATAACAGAAAACATCTCTCTAGACATTACAGGTGTGCATTTACAACCAATGTGCCCAAACTCTTTAAAAGTACTTTTGCGTATAATTTGCATACTTTGACTTTTTCCTTGTACTGCAGTATTTTAGGGGTTTGAAGCCTTCTTCCCAGAGTAGTAGCTCTGTGTCTCCCTCTCTCCAGACGTCGACCAGAGACGCTCCGGCTGGACTTTCGGTTGTTCTCCTCACAGCTGTTCAGCACCACAGCTGCTGCCTGTGTCTGACTTTTGGATGTCAGGTGCGGCGTCTTTACGACAGCGTGTCCATTAAACACGCCAGCCCGAGGCTTTGTCCACGACAAACACCCAGAGAGAGACGAGTCAGTCACGACTTCAGCACCCGGGACCTTTAAAGAGTCTCATCTAACATCTTAGATCTCAAGTACAGACCGACTCAAATGAACCTTTTACATAAAATGGAACAAAGAGTGCTAAAAACCTTTAATATCTTTAGTCCTGTTTGAAGTAGGAATCTCTGCCCAGTGTAAAACAATTATAAGAAATCATGTCCATGCATCGTTTAGTTCTCACTGGTTTAAGAACTGGATCAACTACAAAGTGACAAGATTGAATCTAGATAGATAGATAGATAGATAGATAGATAGATATGTAGATAGATAGATAGATAGATAGATAGATAGATAGATAGATAGATATGTAGATAGATAGATATGTAGATAGATAGATAGATAGATAGATAGATAGATAGATAGATAGATAGATAGATAGATAGTAAAATCAGTCATAATCTAAATATAATGAAATCCTAGTGAACTGCAATACTACTTTAAGCTCGTCCAGAACTCCCATCGAGATGTTTGTACACTGAAAACCTGCAGAGGGACGAGTGGAAACGGGTATGGGGGGGGATGGGGGGGTGGGGAGACCCGGCTGAAGGATTTCAGCAGCCTCGTCCCATCAGACCTCTGCAAAGAGGGCTATTTCTGCAGGGTTTGGGGACCAGAGCTGTCCATCAGGCTGTCAGGGTGCAGAGTGAGAGGAATGGACCTGGACTGCTGACTCACTCAGGTCCCGGGCCCCCGGGAGCCCCGGGAGGCCCCGTTACCCCCCTCCCGGCGCTCAGCCGAGAGCAGATAATGATCCGTGGCCCAGACCCCTCCGCTCCGAAATCCCAGGTCACCCTGCGAGAGTCCCGCTAGACACTGTGTGTGTGTGTGTGTGTGTGTTGTGTGTGTGTGTGTGTGTGTGTGTGTGAGAGTGTGTGTCACTGTGTGTGTGTGTGTGAGTGTGTGTGTGTGTGTGTGTGTGTGTGTGTCTGAGAATTTGTGTGTCAATGTGTGTGTGTGTGTGTGTGTGAGTGTGTGTGTGTGTGGTATGTGTGGTTGTGGTCTGAGAGTGTGTGTCACTGTGTGTGTGTGTGTGTGTGAGTGTGGTGTGTGTGTGTGAGTGTGTGAGTGTGTGTGTGTGTGTGTGTGTGTGTGTGTGTGTGTGTGTGTGGTAAGTGTGTGTGTGTGTGTGTGTGTGTGAGTGTGTGTGTGTGTGAGTGTGTGAGTGTGTGTGTCTGAGAATTTGTGTGTTTTTGTGTGAGTGTGTGTGTGTGTGTGTGTGTTTGTGTGTGTGTGTGTGTTGTGTGTGTCAGTGTGTTATGTGTGTGTGTGTGTGTGTGTGTGTGTGTGTGTGTGCGAGAGTGTATGTGTGTGGTGTGTGTGTGTGTGTGTGTGTGTGTGTGTGTGTGTGTGTGTGTGTGTGTGACACAGGAGGAATTTAATGCAGTCCAGAGATCAGCTGGCTCACCTTACCCTCCTCTCTGCGTCTTCTTCTTCTTCTTCTTCTTCTTCTTGTCTTCTGCGATCAGGCGGCTCGCAGACGACACACACCAGGTCGCAATTAACAAGACGGGGAAACTGCATGAAGGGCGAGCGAGGGAGGAGAGGATGAGAGAGAGAGAGAGAGAGAGAGAGAGAGAGTTAGGCAATGCCCTTATGGAGCTTTTGCAAAATTAAAAACCTGAGAAAAATGTTAACAAGAAACATGACTCCATAAAGTGGGTTTAAGAGCCCCAAAAAGGCTTCACTCCATGTTATCCCAACAGCTAATCAGCCCTGATGTTTTGGGGGGGGAAACTTCCCAGATCTGAGAAGAAACCACAACAGGAAAACAGGCTTCTCATGAAAAATCCAAAGGGTACGGCGATGTGATAAACCTCTTTAAAAAACAGACGACTATTAAACGTAGACGGGTTAAATTGGACACAGAAATGCACCTTTAATGCACCACCTGCAGCGTGTGAGTGGACCAAATAATTTCACGTTGCAGCCAAATAAAAACATGCAAACAGGTCTTGGGTTATGTCCAAATTTTGGGGAATTTATAGATTAAGTCAGCCGGACCTCACGGAAAAAGTCCAACTTATTTGTGAGGAGAAAATTCGGTTTCAAGGTAATGTTGTAGTTTAATAGTTTATTTGAACATGTAAAAAAAAAACAACAACAACAACATTAAATTGAAAGGTTTGTATACATGCATTCATGCATACATGTATAATTAAAACGACAGGTAAATAAGGCCGTGTACTTCTTAGTATATAGACATACCCGTATATAGACATACCAGTATATACACATACCAGTATATAGACATACCAGTATATACACATACCAGTATATAGACATACCCGTATATAGACATACCCGTATATAGACACACCAGTATATACACATACCAGTATATAGACATACCAGTATATACACATACCAGTATATAGACATACCAGTATATAGACATACCAGTATATAGACATACCCGTATATAGACATACCCGTATATAGACACCAGTATATAGACATACCAGTATATAGACATACCCGTATATAGACACACCAGTATATAGACATACCCGTATATAGACACACCAGTATATAGACATACCAGTATAGACATACCAGTATATAGACATCCAGGATATAGGAATCCAGTGCGTGTGTGTGCGCGTGTGTGTGTGTGTGTGTGTGTCTGTGTGTGTATGTGGTTTGCAGCCCAGAGAAGACCCACACCAGTTTGTAAAGGAAAGTGGTGTGTGTGTGTGTCTGAGTGTGTGTGTGGGTGTGGTGTGTGTGTGTGGTGTGTGTGTGTGTGTGTGTGTGTGTTGTCTGAGTGTGTGTGTGTGTGTGTCTGAGTGTGTGTGTGTGTGTGTGTGTGTGTGTGTGTGTGTGTGTGTG
>NW_022603709.1:0-9682 GCF_008692095.1 Etheostoma spectabile | reverse complement strand
GGGTTCCGTTTCATGTGTCTTTGTCAAGAAGTATTCAGATCCTTTAGCCTACACACAGTGGCTTGAGGAGGTTTACACACCCATGCTAAAGTTGATTAAAAAGAAGAATAAAAAAACATCTTTTGGAAATTGATCTTAATGCCTTCATTAAAAAAATAGGAACCAACCTATTAAGGACACCCATTTTCTTTGTGAATGAATAATGTATTGTAAATAAATAAATGTTCTTCCTTAAAATACAGGGGGCATAAGTATACACACCCCTATGTTAAATTCCCATAGAGACAGGCACATTTTTATTTTTAAAGGGCAGTTATTTCATGGATCCAGGATACTATGCATCCTGATCAAGTTCTCTTGGCCTTTGGAATTAAACTAACCCCCCATAGAGATTGGCACGGTTTTATTTCATTTTAATTCCAAAGGCCAAGGGAACTTTATCAGGATGCATAGTATCCTGATCCATGAAATGACTGGCCTTTAAATATAAAAGATGTACCTGTCTCTATGGGAATTTAACATAGGGGTGTGTATACTTATGACCCCTGTATTTAAAGGAAGAACATCTATTTATTTACAATACATTATTCATTCACAAAGAAAATTGGTGTCCTTAAAAGGTTGGATTTTCCTAAATTCTTTGAATTAAGGCATTAAGATCAATCTCCAAAAGTTGTTTTTTCATTTCTCTTTTTCATCAACTTTAGCATGGGTGTGTAAACGTTCACAAGCCACTGTGTGTAAGTAAAAGTGCTAATCCCACACTGTAATGCTCTGTTACAATTAAAACTACTGCATTGAAAATGTGACTTAAGTAAAAGTATGTAAGTAATATCAGGAAAATATTCCCTAAAGTATTAAAGGTATACAATGCAGAAAAATCCTCTCATTTTAGAGTGTAAATGATCAAAACAGTTCTGTCAATCAACCAAGTGTTTAATCATCTAATAATTTCAGCTGGACTTGTAGGCCGTGATATTGTTGGGTAGTTATTTCATAAACTACATGTGTTTTGTGTGCAGCGATGTTATTTTGTAAACGAGGTACAATATTTCTCTCTGAGATGTAGTGGAGTAGAAAGTGGCATGAAAAGAAAAGTACATGTACCTCACATTTGTACCTAAGTACAGTACTTGAGTAAATGTACTTTGTTACTTTCCACCACTGATATTAGTTTGTGTTTTCTTCCTCAGTGTCAGATTGTCTGCGTCTGTCCCTGGCTATGTGCTGCTACTGTGTAGTTTCCTGCAGTTTGTTGTCGTTTTAGTCTTTCTGGATTTTCTTTTACTGCCTGTCTGTTATTGGGTTAAGCTTTGTTGTCAGGGTTAGCCCACTTTTTGCTCAATCCACCTGCTGGTCTATATCCACGACGTTCCACTTCCGAGATATCCTCAGGAAATTCCGCCAGATGCCAGAGCCTCCTCCACAACGCTGTGAAGAAAGGTCTGGCAATGCAAGACTATCCACATGTCTACCGGTATGCATTCTATATGATAAGAAAAATCACGGTGCTGAAAACCATTGAGGATTATACTCCGCTGGTTTGAATGATACTGTGATTATTTCCAGGAAATATGACTTCAATTTCAAGTTCTTGATTATAAACTATTTGATTCCATAATTAAACACAATGAAGATGGCTTTGATGTTGGATTACTGCCAGTTGATCAGCCAATGACATACAGTAGTGTGCTATATTTCTACGTTACAGCCTCAGTGACTTATACCTGAATTAATAATGCCAACATCAAATGGTAATGCAAGAGAGGAAAAGCCGTGGCCTTTATTAGTCACTTGTAAAGTTGACTGCGACTGCTCTTCATTTGTAGTTGTCTGTACAGTGTGTGTCTACAAGGCTGTCGCAATACTTCTTCAGCAGTTGCAGTGAAGCGGGTCTTACATCTTCACCTATGGCATGTCACAGCAGTTCATTCATCATTCACGTCAAGGTATCTATATTTTAACGGTAAAACATCTCTCTTTTGAAGTTGTTGAAGTATTTTTAGTATGCTCCCATGTTGGCTAAAGGAAGAAATGCAAGTTCTGTAAAGAGTTTAGTAGTTTTTACATTTTCAATCTATTGTCAGCTGCTAAGTCATTTCCCAATTGCAGTACCTCATATTCATCCAATTACATTCCAAAATCCCTTGGGTTTCTTTCAACAATATGGTGCTGGTTTGATTTGGGATTTAGATGCAAATTGCTTCCACTGTACCTTTCCCATGCTAGTGTATAATTTCTGCCACAGGGAAGTACCTTGTTTCCCATGTAAAGCACTTAAATATAGGGGTGGGAATCACCAGACGCCTCCCGATACCATATCATCACGATACTTTTTCCACGATACAATTTTTATTTTTATTTATTATTTTTTTTATTTAACATTTATTTAACCAGGAAAATCCCATTGAGATTACTAATCTCTTTTTCAAGGGAGTCCTGGCCAAGACAGCGGCACAGATCACAACAATTCCGTACATTACAGACAATTTCATAACAATTTCATAAAACTATTTAAAACATTTACAGACCATAGATTTCATTTCCAAACCTTTGAGCAAGAGTTTAAACTGACCAATTGCAACCACTTCCTTTAATTTCCAGAACTTTTGTAAATTGTTCCATGATGTGGGCCACAGAATAGTGAAATGCCACCTTACCAACTTCTGTGCGGACACTTGGTACAGACAGTAGCAGTAAGTCTTGTGAACGTAAAGAATACAGTCTATCCGCTTTTGGTTGAATATATTCACACAGATATGAGGGGAGCAGACGCAGAATACCCTTGTACATGAACATATACCAATGATTGAGTCCACGATTCTCCAATGCTGGCCAGCCCACACGTGTGTAAAGTTCACAGTGGTGTGTGCGAGGCTTACAGTTTGTGATAAACCTCAATGCGGCATGATAAACAGAGTCCAGTAGTTTCAATACTTGGTTTGGGGCATTCATATAAATGAGGTCACCATAATCCAGAATGGGTGTAAATGTTGCAGCTACAAGTTTCCTTTTTGCATTAAAAGAAAAACATAGCCTATTTCTAAAGTAAAAGCCAATTTTCAGTCTCAGTTTCTTAACCAATTGTTCAACATGTCCTTTAAAACTAAGACTGTCATCAATTAAAATACCTAGATATTTAAAAAGTTTAACTCTTTCGATTTCTGCCCCTTGAAGACTGACAATTTGAGGATTTATGTGCAGATTGCTCTTTGCTTTTGAGAATAACATCAACTTGCTCTTATTTGCATTTAGAGTAAGATCCAGTTGTAGAAACATATTCTGAACTTTGTTGAAAGCGTTTTGTAATGTAGAGACACAAGCACTAAGAGTTTTTTCAAAGCTGTAGATAACCATATCATCAGCATAAAAATGGCAATTGGTGTCCATAAGACCCTGACCAACATTGTTCACATAGATAGTAAATAAAAGTGGCCCCAAAACAGAGCCTTGGGGCACTCCCTTAGTTAAGGAAAGAATATTAGAACAAATATTATCTGATTTAACACACTGGGACCTGTCAGTGAGATAATTACAGATCCATCCAACTGCCTTTTTAGATAATCCAATATTGATCAGTCTCTCTTTGAGTAAAATATGGTTTACAGAGTCAAAAGCTTTTGACAAATCAATAAAAAGCGCTGCACAATGTTGCTTATTATCAAGAGCTGTCGAGATGTCGTTGATCACCTTCAGTGTTGCTGTTATAGTACTATGACATTTCCTAAAGCCTGACTGGAATTTACATAAAATGTTGTTGGAATACAAAAATTCTTTCAACTGTTCATTTATTAAAGATTCCAAAATTTTTGATAAGATGCAAAGTTTTGAAATTGGCAATAACATTGCGATTTTAATCATGTTGCAATATTCTGCTATACATTGCAATTTATAGCCTTTTTCCAACTTTTAATTTTTCCCAATTTCAAATGATGTCCCCAAAAGGAAACTTTGTCAACCTCTGTTTTATCTAAAAAGGTACATTTCTCTTTGTTCATATCACTTCAATGTTATTGCTGCAAAATGAGATTGTCAAGCAGACGAACTGACCAACACGCATATAATAAAAGAACCGTACGTTTGGTGCCTGTGTCTCGATACAGCATTGCCACTGAAAATGTTGCAATACTATGCTGTATTGATTTTTTCCCCCCCAACCTGACTTGAACGGACATCATCAGTTTAAAGAAATGTTCAACATTTTCGAAAATACAGAAAAACAGCTAAAAGACGTTCGGCTAAGTTTAGCTTAGCTTAATTTAAAAACGGGAAATGGGAAAAAAACGTTACCCTGGCTTTTTCCAACCAAAGTCTCAGTAACTTTGTATGTCATTTCTATCATGCACATGACCAGGAGCAGTACTTTTTGTTAAGTCCTAAGCTCAATGTGAGGTTGCCAGGCAACTAGGAGAGACTTAAAGAAGTTCCTGCTCCTGGCCAAGAAATAGTTGAACATGTAACCCCTACTTAAAAGCACAACGTGTGTTCACGGTTCAGCTTGTGTACGTATTGAACAACTACTAGCAGCTGTTAATTAGGTTGCTTTCGGGGTTGGAAGATGAGCAAAACAAAGACAGAGAGAGAGAGAGAGAGCAGAGAGAGAGAGAGGGAGAGCACTCCTGCCTCCCTGGCCACACACACACACAAAAGTGTGTACGTGTCTTTGTATCCACCCAAAGTCCGACCATTGCAGTGGGCTCCCAGTCTGATGGGTGCCCAGGTGGATCATGGCCCTAGGGAGGCAAGTTGGTACCTCATTAGTCATCAGTGTGTTATGTTTTCACGATGAGGTCTCAAACTCATCTGTTGTTAATAGATTTCCTTACACCATTCAATCTCTCCCTTAAAGTTTGCAAGAGCAGCCTTATTTCCCCTCAAACACGCTGATAAGACCCAAAGCAACAGCAGACCTGATACTGTAGCTGTCCTCTTATACCGGCACCTCTGCAGAGTTTAAAGTGACTAATGTAACTTTTAAATGCTTCTGTGTAATCTTCATCTGATGATCATAAATGACCTGTAACAGCAAACGAGACTAACCGTGAAAAGAACGCTATTTTTATATAGTTTTTATAGCAGATTTCAGTTGAACGCAATAGCCTATGTTAGCGATTACCATTATTCCTCAATAATGCAATAAAAGCTAGGGTCTTTATTTACCTGAACTGCAGGATTTTATTTGAAGCAGGCTTCTATTGAAGGCAGACCTTTATTTCTAATTCCATCTGTTTGATAAGTAATTATTTTAAATAAAACCGTTTTAAATGAAAAGCTGTGGCGTTCCAGTGGACGGAGAGCATTCATTGGGTAATTACAGTTGGGTAAGTTAAAAAGAACATTGATGGGTCATTTGACCTAAGGACAACATGAGGGTTAAGGTCAGTTATGGAAATACATGTTCAGAATCAGTGGTGAGCCTACAAGATACAAAACGCTCACACACACTCTACAGCTAAACGCTGTAGCTGTTTTTAGCATGGCGGCTGTGTTGTTTGGCTCTTTTTTGTTTGCGTTGATTAGACCTCAGTGTAGTGAAATGATGCAGAGGATGTAGCTGTCATTCACGTCTGCTGCAACAAAGTGCACGCGACGAGACGAGTGACAGATCAAAGGCGGGCTGGGAAGCTTATTAAGCTCTTTCTGTGTGTTGCGGTTAAACGTTGCCTGATTGTGTGAAGTTGTTTTTAGCTGGTTCGTCACATTCCCCGCAGTCACGGATTAGTGACAGTGATTGGCTTCTGCTGATAAATGGTGTTTACACTGGCATTTAAATGAGTTGTGGTGATGGTGAATGCCTGTGAATTGTAATTCTTAAGTTGGAAATGTTGATTAATGAAGCTGTGTGTAGTAATTACATAAGGTACCATAATGGAAGTTGGATACCAGTAATGCAACCGTCAGAATAACTCTCATACAACAAGTCAGAGAACAAATCAATGTCAGGAATCATAAGAGTGATAACAACGTCTTCATTTCATACAGAGTTTATTGATCCCAGCTGGAGGCATTGAGATATGAGCTGCATGCAGGTGCATTTTTATACTGCTGAGATAAAAAAAACAAAAAGAAACTTGGTATATTACATGTATCTTACTTTCACAGACTTTTTCTCATAGTAGAAGTGTTGTTTCAAAGACAAAGCCTTGTGGTTTTACCGTGAGGATTATGCATAGTGTTTGGCTGCTCTGAGCTTGTTTTGAGACGTGTGTTAAACCTCGTGTTGTCTTCTCGTCAAAATTAAAAATCAGCACTTTTGTTGATGCCTTTTATCAATGTTTTTAACTTTTTCTTAAATTTTTGGCTCTTTTTTCAACACTTGTGACACTTTTTTGGCATTTTCAACATTACATAACACTAACTTATTATTAAGAAAAATCACAAAACTTAGAAATCTAGTTTCAAGAAATGATTTGGAGCTTATCATTCATGCCTTTGTGTCTTCGCGGCTAGACTATTGTAATAGTTTATTTTTATGCTTAAACAAAAAGGAGCTCTCTCGACTGCAATTAGTACAAAACTCTGCAGCCAGAATTTTAACCCGTACTAACAGGAGGTCTCACATATCCCCAATCCTAAAAGATCTTCATTGGCTACCAGTGTCTTATAGGATACATTTTAAAATTTTGGTTTTAGTTTTTAGAGCTTTACATGGCCAGGCTCCCCTCTATATTAGTGACCTGATTCAGCGGTACACCCCTGTGCGTGCTCTGAGGTCTGTGGATCAGAACCTGCTGACTGTTCCACGCACTCGCTAACCGTACTAGAGGTGACCGATGTTTTCAGGCTGTTGCCCCCAGGTTGTGGAATGACCTTCCACCGTCTATACGTTTTTCTGATTCTGTTGATGTCTTCAAATGCAGACTAAAGACGCATTTATTTGTTCAGGCTTTCATTAGCTATTTGTGGGTTGTTATGATCATGTATTGTCTTGCTTTTATTGTGTGTATTTGATTGATAGTCATGTTTTTGTTGTGAAGCACTTTGGCCTTATGCCTGTGAAAGGTGCTATATAAATAAACTTTTACTTACTTACTTACTTACTTACTTATTACTTTAGTTTTAGTTATTTTTGGAATTCATGGTGAATAACCTCATTTAAAGGAATTACACCCTAATTTTGAGTTAGAAAAGCTGAAATTAGGAATTATTTAGACTAAAATTAAAGAAAAGTATGTTGATGGATAATCACAGACTGGAATACGTCACTTTTACTCAATACTATTTCAAACCACTTCAATTTTTTTCTTCAAATGCTATAAAATTGAATAAGACGCCCCCAAAATGAATGAAAGTAGAGATTTGTACTTGCCAAAGAGCGTTGTGTGGAATCAATCATGTTATTTTGGGTAATTAAAAAGAACACTGATATAGGAAAATGGGTAAATTTGACTTAAGAACAACATGAGGGTTAAGAGTTGTGTTGCTTGAAATAAGTTTTGCAACTGATGTGAACTGTTTAACTCAGTTGACTGTTGGTAGTACAGACTGTAGTTAGAGTTTTGCATATGTAGCTCCATTTTCAGCTGTGGGTTACGTCTCTGCATTGGAAATGGATCAAATGGAGCCGGCTGATTTCATTGACAGTGTGTTTTGACTTTGATGAGGGAAGGTGTTAGTTTCAATAGACTGGAATTTAATGAAAGTACATAGGAGGCCGGAGCCAGGCTAATTCAAAGTGCTTTACTCAAAACATGAAAGAGCCAATTTAAAGAGAATAGAAAATGAAAACAAGCTCAAATTGAATAAGAAATAAACCATTACTTGATTTAATAGAAGGCCATGTTCACACGCCAGTGAAGAACTACTTCTCATTCTCCACACACAACACACAAACACTTTGGTCATTTCAGTTTCTTTTTAATATCCTTTGTTGTTGCCTGTTTGATAAGACTGATAAATATTTGGCAGGTTCCATGTGGCTCTGACAGATTTACCAAAACCTGCTGACTGACAATATGGGGTTATATATTAGTTAATACAGAGACAGTAACGCTGATCACTAAAGCAGTCCATTGACAAAAATTACTCTATAAGAAGACTAGTAATAATAGAGGCATTGATTCTCCTATGATGCTTAGCTTTATTGTTGACTTGAAGTGACAATGAAGACAGGAGGTACAGTAGGCAGATGAAAGCACACACACACACACACACACACACACACACACAATCCTACTGAATCTACCGTGAACCTGTGTGTAGTAAAGTCACCAACTGTCAAGTCTACAGTGTCCAAGTCACCAAAGAAGCGTCCAAGTCCAGTCATTACCTGAGTTCAAGTCTGAGTCGAGTCAGGATTCCAGAGAATAGTGACTCAAGTCAGAGTTCAGACAGGATTCAAGTAATTCACACTGCCTATTACAATAAAAATAGTCAAAATCCGAGTCCTATTCATTGAGTCCGATTTCATAAATCATCCGTGCATGAGTCTGTATGTCGGGTCTCAACTCCAGGGAATAGCAACTGGAGTACTCACTGCAGTAAACACAAGCAGATATTCGGATTTGTGCTATTATTGTAGAGCTAAAACACCTATGACTACTGATACTCAGACCAAAGTTTAGGCCTAGACCTGTTTCTTCTTTCTGCTTAGCCAGGCCTCATTGCGGGCTATTTCTTGAAAGAAAACATGAAATTGCTTTTCATTGTTCATTTAGATAAGAAAGTTTCCTGAAATGTCAGTGTTGCTGCTGCAATTCGACGGCCAGCAACTGTCAATAGCTAATTAGATTGAAAAAGGTGTCTGCATGCTTTGCTTATTACTCATATCAAAGTCATCTGTCAGATTAGATTACTTTAAGTTACTCTACCAAACGTGCTCTAAACCACTCCAAAGCCTTCCTATGTTCGGAAGGTATTCACTGGAAATCAAGCTGGCTAAAGTTAGCCTGGGACACAACAACTCAGAGCTAGAGGAGGAATAAGTCAAACAGTACTGGGATTTGCATTTGTAGAAACACAGACTTGTTTTCAGCGTATTTCTGTGCTCAACTCATTTCCCTCACAGTCTATGATTTATATTATTACATTGCAAGAACTTTATCCTTCAAGGATGAGTGCAAACTTTTCCACAGACTTGTAGACTGCAGCTCTTGTGTCTTGTGCTGACTAATGTGTGGTTTGTGGGGGAGACCTAAAACAGATACATCCGACATTGCAATATGACATTTAGTCTGTGAAGAAGCCATGCATGACGGAATGGATATTTTTTTTAAAATTAAATTAAATTCTCCCAGAAATAGATGCTCAAAAAGCTGAGTCACTCCGAGCAACTGCAGCAGTATAGTTTCGATATTACCCACACCCACACACGGGGAGCCATTAAGGACATGGGGGATGGGTGAGTGATGTTACAGCCACGTGGGGGGGGGGGGGCGTAGGGACATGACCTACATTGTTGGCCTAGAACAAACTGCTTCAGGGGTTTTGATTGGGAGGGAGGATCTGCATTTGGCATCCTGACAAGAAGATACAGGTGTCTCACGCTATTTGTAATCGGCTGCTGACTAAAACCTGTCCTTTATCATTTGAGGTTATTTAGGTTATTTGGCACCTAAATGACATATTTCCCGAGCAAAGAAAAAAGTAATTTGAAAACAGAGCCTATATACCTAAATATGACGTATACTGTGATGTAAATTCTGACTGTGTACTATATCTAGGCAGTTTTGTATGCATTTTT
>NW_022603708.1:0-12771 GCF_008692095.1 Etheostoma spectabile | reverse complement strand
TCCTCTACTCTCTCTTCCTCTACTCTCTCTCCTCTTCTCTCCGCGCCCGGCCACACAGCGCCGCTCCACACTTCTGATATTTGTTTACAGTTTTAATTGTTATTAACACAGCTGTATATTAAGTATGAGGGGCAAACCTGTATTTGTACCAGTGTTTCCATGGTAACTCTTCTATCGCGGCCGCCACGGTGAAGAACACAGAAGAAGTTATTGAATGCAACTAACTTCTGTTGGTAGAGTAACATCATGTGAGACGGGGCTGCTGGACCTGGACCTGGACCTGGACCTGACCAGAGATGTGACCCATGGCCAGAATATCATAGTTCATAAAAATGCAGCGCAGTGATGATGTACGCTATTTATTTCAGATTGCTAATTTTCATTTACATGTGTTGCACCTGTGTGTCTAAACAACTTCAACATAAGAAGAATGTAGTATAATATGGTTGTGAAAGCAGTTATAAATAGACAATAAAATATGTTTTGGTTAAAATCAACAAATAATCGTGAGAATAATTGTGATCAAAATATTGATCATAATAATCGTGATTATCATTTTGGCCATAATCGTGCAGCCCTACCCTTCGCCAGGCACCTTTACCCTTTTTCTTGATGGGGTGTAATCCTCCTGTTTCTGGGCGGATTCTTCTGTTGCCCCACACACACACACACACACACACACATAGGGTTGGGTCCTCTGTCCGGTGCAACTTCCTCTTCAGTTTCTAGTAATTTTTTAAAATTCACTTGTATGCCATTTAAGGCCTGAACTATTTTGATGACTGTGCATCAAGATGTCACCCAGAGTGCTTTTAATTTCCTCAATTTGACAGCACACAGCTCTTTTCCAACAAGCACATACACATATACTGTTATTAAAGTATTTCTACAATACTCTGGAACACCAAAAGCGGGAGGAAGCGTGGGTTAATATGTGCTTTTTTGGTGAACGGGTGTGCATTCAGCCTCTCCTGGGTCATGGTGTTTGAGAAAAGTTGTTATTCTTTTCAAGGTTGAGGAGCACCTCTCAGCTTCAGCCGGGGTCATGGGTATGGTAATGACTAGTTTTTGGAAAAGACTTCTCCGAGATTATTCTCCATGAACAGCTGGGATGGGTCCACAGCACCACGGCAGGCTTTGAACTTTGGTGGTTCCCATAGTGTGGCTTTGTTTCCCAAAACCACCATCATCATAAATGATCTGATAAGGATCTGGTATTTGTCTGTGGCCTTGTCAAACAGCTCTGGTTACAACAATCATTAATTAACCCTGAGATCATTGGTTACATGAGTTCTGTTAACGAGTAATTTCCAATCAGCTGTTCACACATAAACAGCTAATTAATAATGATAACATATATAATAATGATTTTGCTCAGAAATGTGGACGATGTTTAACATGACAGTGAATGGAGGAAGATTGGGAACTTGTGTTGCTTGAAATCTCGCTGAGCGAAAAGTATACTTCATATCGCATAAATGCACATTGGCTGAAACTAGACAAGAATACCTACGTTTTGATGTACAAATTAAATATCCATGAGAAGTTAGAATTGTTAGCGTGGGAGCAAGTTATAGAGAGCAAAGTAAGATCATTTTTTGAAGCGCTTCACTCTAGTGATGTCACTCCACACTCTACTTCACAGAATACAAAAATCCTGAAATGTTCACCATACTTAAACAGCTTTTTCACAAAAACTGTAAATATATCAATCTGAAAAGGGTAACAGTGAACAGCAGCAGATTGACCATCAGTACTTGGAGGACTTTTTAGATGTTATGTTATTGAAGTACACACTTCCAGCAAATTTGTCACAATAAAAGCGTACCTGTAAAGAAAGAGGTATGTACATTGTTGTTGGAATCATTTTAATGTTTGTGTATTCTCCACAGTGAGTATCTTTAGGCCTACTTTTGGTACTTTGAGTATATGGTAGAGTCTTCAATTAGACCTGCATTAGGCCAATGAGCTCTGGGCTGCCTATAAACCAATGTCCAATACATTGTACATGAATATTATTCACAAATATAGAATTATTTGCCCCTTTAGAGAAAACATGAGTCAGTAAGTCAGGGCCAGACACTGTTTGTGACAACATGTCTTTATTTTAATGCTTATTAATTATATGATGAAGGAAAAAAGATGAATAAGAACCCAACACACCAGAAACTCCTCTGGTATCACAGAACGTTCTGACAACATTTGGACTTTTATTTTTTCTATTTGGACATTTTGGATGAGAAGATGGTCACCACTCCTGTCTGGTAGGTGGATGTTGTTACCTTCAGACAGCGCTGACAGACAATACTCAGGAAACTAAACTGGAAAAGATCTTTTATGGATTTCATTTTCTGTTATTTATAGATTAAAAGTCCAATAACTGATTGTTTCTGATGTTAAAACCCAAATGAGAACCGTTGGATGACGTGAGAAGTGAGTGTGTGAGCGGAGATTAGAGATGAGCTGTAGAGAGATCATGATGGGGGGGGGGCTCACAGGCTCTTGGAGCACAGGAAAGGAAATTTGTCGGCGCATGACTGGTCGTTCCAGTTCATTCCTGTAGAGAGAGATTTAAGAGTTTTAACATTTTATCTTTCAGACTGGAACATATGACCACCTGCTATAGGTTTAGAGATCATCTTTGGATCATCATGTTTATTTAAAAGACAATATGTTTCATATGTTGTTGTTTTTTACCCTCATGCACCATCTCAAGACAGTGCTCCTTTCCACCGTGGTTGTTAGGCTCCCCCTTATTCCAGCGTTTGAAGTCTAATGTGGATCCGTCAGACCACATCCACACGCCCTCCTGAGGAGAAAGATCGGTTCAAAGGAAAATCAGAAGAGGATCCTTTTTCTGTTTCATTTAGTCATTTTCCTCTTTCTGTTAATTTCTTTCATCAAATTTTATTTTCTCAATAGCTCAGAGACGAGTGACATCACTTCCTGTGATGATTAAAGTCTCACCTGCACTGAGTCAAAGCCTCCGATCCAGGTCCGTTTGTATTCACCGCTCACTTGGTTAATGAAGGTTTTGAGGAACACCTGTTCCTCTTCTGAGTGGACTGAAGCCAGATGTCCACCGGCGGCCTTGCAGAAGTTCTTATGGAGACAATATAACAGGTTAAAATCATTTAAGAAAAAAATATAAACCTAATCACGAGATGACCGACATGCAATCTCAGGACATCTCATTATAATACTGACAGACCTTTGAACAATGCAGGACTTGTACTGTAACAGAGTATTACTACTTTTAGAGACTTAAATCCCCACCAAAACAGTCCCAGAAGTTGTGGCCATAGTCATTTTTATCTCCTGTCATAACTACCATGACCACTAGAAATCTAAATATAGGTCAGGACAGTCTGGATAGTACTGCTGCACCTCGGCATCGATCCAACTCTTTCCCTGGAAGTTGAAACTGAAACAGCGAGAGCCGAACTGAGTCCAACCAGGAGGACAGGGACCTAAAGGAGACAAAGGTAGACTCTTGTTATGTAGCAGTTTGTATTTTTGTTGTGTATATGTGTGCCTCCTCCCATGATGACCACATAAAAAAATATTTCTTTTGATTTAAAGCAAGGAACTAATGTGCGACGCAACATTCTACACGGGTAAATTAGAGCGACGCACCCAAATATTGTGCCCTGCCACGCCCACATGTGGTGCTGCTCGGTGGAGAGAGAAGCTCCAATTTCTCCTGTTGCAAGAACCCAAGGTGAGAGAAACCATTTCATCTCGCAAGTGACTTGTTGTTCTTGCACCTACTGTAACCATGTTCCTGTTGTTCCTCACACCGAGCACGAGATCAAGTTACAAAATGTCTTAATCATATCTAAACAAACATGTAGATGCAGATGTCCAAATGTCAGAATCCGTGCTAGGTCTACACAACGTTGTGATGTTAACACGTAACTCCATCCGTCTTGGGTTGTTGCATTGCTACAAATACATTTGTGTAAAGTAATCGACAGGTTTTATAGTAATATCCACCTGTATTTTATATTTAGTACATATCCAGCTGTAAATCTTGTAAACAATACTAGTTATCTATATATTATATTACATTCATAGGACAATTGTATGTGTAAAATTCTGTTTAAAATGGTATTTATTTCTATATTTATTCAGTACATATCCATGTCCTGCACTTATGGAACCAGTGTATATCCTGCACCTGCTGCTATTAGACTTCTGGTTAGACCCAGACTGTATTTTGTTGCCTTGTACCCGTTTAATGACAATAAAGTTGAATCTAATCTAATCTAATCTAATTCATAAATGTAATGCATGCTTGTATGTTTTTTTCTTCCAATAGTTATAATAGTTTTTTCTTCTAATCACAAATAAAGTGAGAAAAACAGCAGCGAGAGAAACAAATTTAGGGATTGAAGAGCAGGAGGAGGGAGAGCCAGAGGAGTCGGGGGAGTTAGGAGAGAGGGCATGAGATGAAAGTGAGGATGAGGAGGATGAAGAAGAGGGTGAGGAGGAAGAAAACATACAGGGGCAGAGAGGAACCGCCAGAGGGACAGCAAGTGGATCCATGTGGATCAAGTACTGCATCAGGTTTGTGATGAAGAAGGTTCTTACTATGTTCAAAGCAGTGCAATTACAATTTCATTGTAGGTCTGCTGTGTCCTTAAAATGCCGGAAAACTCTTTCTGTGTCAATATGGCTCATACTTGGCCTACGTTTGTAGGTATACATGCATGAAGTGGTATGCATAAGTTTAGGAGTCCATGCTGAAGTTGACTAAAAAGAGGAATTAAAAAAATAAATCTTTTGGAAATGGATCTTAATGCCTTAATTAAAAAGAGAAATCCAACCTTTAGGGACACCATTATTTTTATGAATAATGTATCATAAATAAATGTTTCTCCTTAAAATACAGGGGCATAATATATGTACTTATATATATACATAATATACTTATGCCCCTGTATTTTAAGGAAGAAAATGTATTTATTTACGATACATTATTCACTCACAGAGAAAATTGGTGTCCTTTAAGATTCTGAGAAGAAGGAGACGCACACACACAACAACAAAAAATACAAACCCCAACGTAACACTGTAGGAACAAACCAGTCAAATACAATCAGAGCAACGAGTCCGAGATCCTGGACTGACCTGGGCAGCAGGAGTTAGTTTCTCCACAACACTGTGAAACACAAGTAATCGGATTACAGGACTACTCTACTTAACTTTATTTATACATCATCTTTGATACAAACATGCAGCCCAACGTGCTTCATAGAACAAACTTATCTAATATTTCAGCTTCCAGTTTGCACTCAGCCTACATTAAAACTAGTAACATTATTAAATCCCTGTCTCATAATCTTACAGGCTGGGAAACCACTGCATTACACTGCATGAACAACACATGGAGTTGTTTTTAAATTAATAGTTGCATAGTTTTTACTTACAGATGCAGCCGACAGTCCGATGGACAAACAGAGCAACGCAGAAATCAGAAAGCCTGACGCCATCTTGGAAAGACGCTCAACAAAGTCAACACAACACACAACTATTCAATATCAAACTATATTTATATATATATATATATATATATATATATATATATATATATATATATATAATATATTATTTTTGTAACAAAGTCAACACACTGCAGACAATGAATGATGGGATCAGTGAGCCATTCATAAAATAGTATCCAGCTACTTATTAGTGTGTAGTAGTAGTAGTAGTAGTAGTAGTAGTAATAGTAGTTTATTTGAACATGTAAAACCTTAAAATAAACATATATCCATACATTCATGCATACATACATATATATAATTAAATGACAGATAAATAAGGTCATGGACTTCCCATGTTCAGAAAGGATTAAGAAGAAGTTCATGAACAACTTCTCAGGTCCGACCCCCTTTCTCTACTTTATCCTTTAGGAAATACAAAATCTTCTGCTTCACTTATTACAAACATAGACACACACACACACACACACACACACACACACACACACACACACACACACACACACACACACACACTGGTTTTGTTTCTTTTCTTCCCTTTCTTCTTCTTTCTATACCTTCTATAGCAGATTAAATAATAACACATCCATACTAGACTTAGTATATAGATATAATAGTATATAGATGCCAATGTTATATAATAAAGATATTTAAAATATAGATTCATATTTAAAGTGGAGTATAATTACCTTTTCTGAGGTGATGATTGGTTGACAGAGGAGACGGTCACTGATAGAAAATCTGCTCTTTATATAGTTTATCACAAGGTCCGCATCCTGCAAGATCCCTGCAAGTCCCCCCCGACACACCCTCCTTACTATAGCCAGTGTACATAAAATAACCATAAAACTTATTTGACTTATGAAGTGTTGTGTAATCTCCGATATTGTAACCTGATAACGTGTTTGAGTTGCTGCTCGACGTGGTGAAAGGAAGAAGGAAACATGAACAAACTGCAGCTACATACTGGTACTTTACTCGGATATTCCCTTATTACGCCACTTCATACTTCTACGTTTATTGACACTTTCAATTACAAAATGATATGAAGCCTTGCTAATACTACTAATGCATAAATAGCATAAGTTCTATGCAAATTCATATCTGTGTAATAGTTAATATTTAATACTTTTGATATAACGATAACTGTGCAATTTCATAACTGTAACATTACTTTCACACTTCGTATAGAAACCATATTTATCTTTCTTACTATTTTACAAATGTATATAGTTGTCTCAGGAACTATGCAGCCCCTCCCCCTTTTCTTATTTTGCACTATTTATATTTTATATAATGTGTTATTAATATATATATGTTATATTCCTTCGTGTTGACACTGTAAAGGTGTTGCTTTAATCTCGTTGCACAGTTACTGCACGTGTATAATGACAATAAAGACTTTCTGTTCTAATCTACCAAGTAGTACAAGAAGAAGTATCTAAAACAGACTCCACACCGATGAACAACACTAAAATGCTTTTACATGATGACAAAAACTGCAATACACAATATTATTAGGAAGCACACTATTACCTTTGCCTGTTATGCAGATGACAGAAGAACAAGCTGCTGACTCAAGTCTGCTCTTTATATATATTATATAAAGTTTATATAGTTTATCAAAGCTCCTGATAACGTGTTTGAATCCCTGACCACCATGGCGGAGCTTGTTACATAAATTATTTTCCATTTAGATGTGTTCTGTCTTTATATGTCTGCTGAGTTACACCACTAGGTGGCACTGTTGATGAGCAGGTATAAGCTGAGACCCTGAGTACAGGCAGTATTTTTACAAGTATTTTTAATTATTCATGGAAACAGTCTTGCATTATACCAGCACCTAACAACAAAGCCGTTGAGTGTATGAATGATCTGAGACCAGTGGCTCTAACCTCCGTAGCTATGAAGGTATGTGAGACAACCATGTTGAATAGTCTGAAGCCCCATGTGGAGCAGGATCCGACCCCGGCTGATTTAATCATCAGAAAGGGAGAGGGGCAGAGGATGCTACTGTCTGGAAAGGGGACCGGGTCTATGCTCATCTGGATGCAGGGGGGCGGTGTGTGAGAAATCTAGATTATGATTTTAGCTCAGCGATCAATACAACCACACATCCTTGTAAATAAGCTATTGATGATGAAGGTTCCAGGTGTTTTTATTGCTTTTATTCTACATTTTCTAAGGAAACAGGTCTCAATTTGTAAAGCTGAATTCAAAAGTTAAGTCAGACAATGTCATGTCAAACACAGGAACTGTTTTATCACCTTTTCTATTTACCATTTGGACGGCGGACTACCGTCCACAGCAGGCCAGCTGTCAGGTTGTTAAATCTGCTGACAGCGCTCATTGGGTTAATCGAAAATTATGACTATAGCTAATATCAAAATGAGATAAGCCTTTGTTGATTATTGCGATACGCATTTCAGTGGAAATCAAACCATGTCCATGAGCACCACCTTGTCCATGAGGACCACCATGTCCATGAGGACCACCATGTCCATCAGCACCACTATGTCCATGAGGACCACCATGTCCATCAGCACCAACATGTCCACGAGCACCTCCATGTCCATCAGCACCACTATGTCCATGAGGACAACCCTGTCCATGAGGACCACCATGTCCATCAGCACCACCATGTCCATAAGCACCTCCATGTCCATCAGCACAACCCTGTCCATGAGGACCACCATGTCCACCAGCACCACCATGTCCATAAGCACCTCCATGTCCATCAGCACAACCCTGTCCATGAGGACCACCATGTCCATCAGCACCACCATGTCCATAAGCACCTCCATGTCCATCAGCACAACCCTGTCCTTGAGGACCACCATGTCCATCAGCACCACCATGTCCATAAGCACCTCCATGTCCATCAGCACAACCCTGTCCATGAGGACCACCATGTCCATGAGCACCTCCATGGTAGAGGTATGTGACACATCAGCAGACACTCAAAACCAAAATGACCACAGCAACAATTTTGGCAAATGCAGATTTCCATAAGCTATTTATTTTGGCTGTTTGGCATTTATCCAATTATACTCAGGCCCTTAGACCTAGGAACCAGACTGCAACCCCAGTGGCTCGGGCCCTAGTCACCATTCAGTTTTATGTATTAAGTGTTCGCCGGCAAATCCAGTCAGACTAAAGATGTTGTTTTGAGCTCAAAGTAATACAGCAGCTCTAAACAAATCCACAGGACTGAGATGTAGAAGTTATGCTAAAATAATTCCAGATCCGGACGCGGGCGGTGATGACGGAAGCGCGGCGGGGCGCTGGCGTTGACCAAGGGGGGTGACCGGGCGCTGGCGTTGACGATGGGGGGGGACCGGGCGCTGGCGTTGACGGCGGGGGGTGACCGGGCGCAGGGGGTGATGACCATGTTATCTTTTGCCTGATTCACTGTATTTAACCACCATTTTCTCGGCCCTTTTAGTCACTCTATGAATCCTGGCCTTCTCATTTACACCAGCATCCCCCCCCCCCACAGTAACCCCCCCAAACAATACATATGACTGACATAAAAAATATTGTCACAACATCCGTATTCACTGGAACTTCCTCGTACAGTAAACCCGTGGACTTAATTTTTTGAGTCAACATGATCAGACCACGTTAGCCTGCCATTAGAAACATGCCCACATACTTGTATGTGTTCACTCTTTCTATTTCTACACCTTTAATTTCCACTGAAATGCGTATCGCAATAATCAACAAAGGCTTATCTCATTTTGATATTAGCTATAGTCATAATTTTCGATTAACCCAATGAGCGCTGTCAGCAGATTTAACAACCTGACAGCTGGCCTGCTGTCGAATGTAGTCTGTTGTATAAATGGTAAATAGAAGCTGATAAAACAGTTCCCTGAGGGGACCCTGTGTTTGACATGATCTTACTTAACTTTTGAATTCACCTTAACAAATTGAGAACTGTTTCCTTAACCCTTGTGTTGTCTTCCAGTCAAAATTAAAAAATCAGCACTTTTGTTCAAGCATTTTATCAATGTGTTTTAACTTTTTCTTACGTTTTTGTCCCATTTTTCCAACACTTTTGACACTTTTTTTCAATGTTTGTCACTTTTTTTGACGTTTTCAACACTACATAACACCAACTTATTACCTTTAGTTTTACAGTTATTTTTGGGGAATTTATGGTCAAGAAAGCTCATTAATAGGAAATTATACCTAATGTTTGAGTTAGAAAAGCAGAAATTAGGAATTATTGAGACTAAAATTAAAGGAATGGATGTTGATGATAATCACAGACTGGAATATGTCAACTTTTACTCAATACTATTTCAAAAACACTTCACTTTGTTTTTTCAAATGTTATAAAATTGAATAAGACCCAAAATTAATGAAAGTAGAGATTTGCACTTGGCAAAGAGCGTTGGAATCAAACATGTTATTTTGGGGAATTAAAAAGAACATTGATATAGGACAACATGAGGACAACATGGGGACAACATGAGGACAACATGAGGACAACATGAGGGTTAAAAAATTTAAAAGAGATGAACACACCTGGAACCTTCATCATCAAAAGCTTATTGACGAGGATGTGTGGTTGTATTGATCGCTGAGCTAAAATCATAATCTAGATTTCTCACACACCGCCCCCCTGCATCCAGATGAGCATAGACCCGGTCCCCTTTCCAGACAGTAGCATCCTCTGCCCCTCTCCCTTTCTGATGATTAAATCAGCCGGGGTCGGGATCCTGCTCCACATGGGGCTTCAGACTATTCAACATGGTTTTCTCACATACCTTCATAGCTACGGAGGTTAGAGCCACTGGTCTCAGATCATTCATTCACTCAACGGCTTTGTTGTTAGGTGCTGGTATAATGCAAGACTGTTTCCATGAATAATTAAAAATACTTGTAAAAATACTGCCTGTACTCAGGGTCTCAGTTATACCTGATCATCAACAGTTGCCACCTAGTGGTGTAACTCAGCAGACATATAAAGACAGACACATCGAAATGGAAAATAATTTATGGAACAAGCTCCGCCATGGTGGTCAGGGATTCAAACACGTTATCAGGAGCTTAGATAAACTATATATAAACTTTATATAATATATATAAGAGCAGACTTGAGTCAGCAGCTTGTTCTTCTGTCATCTGCATAACAGGCAAAGTTAATAGTGTGCTTCCTAATAAATTGTGTATTGCAGTTTTGTCATCATGTAAAAGCATTTTAGTGTTGTTCATCGGTGTGGAGTCTGTTTTAGATACTCTTCTTGTTACTATGGAGATTAGAACAGAAGTTTTATTGTCATTATACACGTGCAGTACCTGTGGCAACGAGATTAAAGCAACAACTTTACAGTGTCAACACGAAGGAATATAAACATATAATACTTAATAACACATATATAAAATATAAATAGTGCCAAATAGAAAAGGGGGAGGGGCTGCATAGTTCCTGAGACAACTATATACATTTGTAAAATAGTAAGAAGAGTAAATATGGTTTATACGAAGTGTGAAAGTATGTTACAGTTATGAAATTGCACAGTTGTCGTTATATCAAAAGTATTAAAATTAACTATTACACAGATATGAATTTGCATAGAAACTTATGCTTTTATGGCATTAGTAGTATTAGCAAGGCTTCATCATCTTTGTAATTTAAAGTGTCAATAAACGTAGAAGTATGAAGTGGCGTAATAAGGGAATATCGAGTAAAGACCAGTATGTAGCTGCTGGTTTGTTCATGTTTCCTTCTTCCTTTCACCACGCGAGCAGCCAACTCAAACACGTTATCAGGTTACAATATCGGAGATTACACGCCACTTCATAAGTCAAATATGTTTTATGGTTATTTATGTACACTGGCTATAGTGTGGAGGGTGTTGTGTCGGGGGGGGGGGGGGGGACTTGCAGGATCTTGCAGGATGCGGACCTTGTGATAAACTATATAAAGAGCAGATTTTCTATCAGTGACCGTCTCGCTCTCCTCTGTCAACCAATCATCACCTCAGAAAAGGTAATTATACGTACTTTAAATATGAATCTATATTTAAAATATCTTATTATAAACATGGCATCTATATGCTAATATATCTATTACTAAGCTAGTATGGATGTGGTATTATTTAGTCTGCTATAGTAGAGGGTATAGAAAGAAAAGAAAGAGAAGAAAAAAAACAAAACCAGTGTAAGTGTGTGTGTGTGTTTGTGTGTGTGTGTGTGGTGTGTGTGTGTGTGTGTAGTGTGTGTGTGTGTGTGTGTCTATGAGTTAATAAGTGAAGCAGAAGATTGTGTATTTCTAAAGGATAAAGTAGAGGAAAGGGGGCGGAAGCCTGAGAAGTTGTTCATGAACTTCTCCTTAATCCTTTCTGAACATGGGAAGTCCATGACCTTATTTATCTGCATTAATTATATAGATGTAGTAGCATGAATGTATGAAGATATGTTATTTTAATGTTTACATGTTAAAAAAAACTACTACTAATACTACTACTACTACTACCACATAATAAGTGCTGGATAATATTTATGAATGGCTCACTGATCACAATTCATTGTCTGCAGTGTGTGACTTTGTTATATAAATATAACTATTAATATCAAACTATATATATATGCATATAGTTTGATATTAAATAGTTGTGGGTTTGGTTGACTTTGTTATATAAAGATATATATATATATATATATATATAATATATATATATATATATATATATATATATATATATATTGGTATTAAATAGTTGTGTGTTGTGTTGACTTTGTTGAGCGTCTTTCCAGATGGCGTCAGGCTTTCTGTGTGCTGCGTTGCTCTGTTTGTCCATCGGAATGTCGGCTGCATCTGTAAGTAAAAACTATGCAAATATTAATTTAAAAACAACTCCATGTGTTGTTCATGCAGTGTAATGCAGTGGTTTCCCAGCCTGTAAGATTAGGAGACAGGGATTTAATAATGTTAACTGTTTTAATGTAGGCTGAGTGCAAACTGGAAGCTGAATATTAGATAAGTTTGTTCTATGAAGCACGTTGGGGCTGCATGTTTGTATCAAAGATAAAAATAAAGTTAAGTAGAGTAGTCCTGTAATCAGTTACTTGTGTTTCACAGTGTGTGGAGAAACTAACTCCTGCTGCCCAGGTCAGTCAGGATCTCGGACTCGTGCTCTGATTGTATTTGAATGGTTTGTTCTACAGTGTTACGTTGGGGTTTGTATTTTTTGTTGTTGGTGTGGTGCGTCCTTCTTCTCTAGAATCTAAAGGACACCAATTTTCTCTGTGA
>NW_022603707.1:12500-37300 GCF_008692095.1 Etheostoma spectabile | reverse complement strand
TCCCCATGTTGCCCTCATGTGTCCTCATGTTGTCCTCATGTTGCCCTCATGTTGCCCTCATGTTGTCCCCATGTTGTCCCCATGTTGTCCGCATGTTGTCCTCATGTTGTCCTCATGTTGTCTTCATGTTGTCCCCATGTTGTCCTCATGTGTCTTCATGTTGTCCCCATGTTGTCCTCATGTTGTCCTCATGTTGCCCTCATGTTGTCCTCATGTTGTCCCCATGTTGTCCCCATGTTGTCCTCAGTTGTCCTCATGTTGTCTTCATGTTGTCCTCATGTTGTCCTCATGTTGTCCTATATCAATGTCCTTTTTAATTCCCCAAACTAACATGATTGATTCCAAGCTCTTTGCCAAGTACAAATCTCTACTTCATTAATTTGGGTCTTATTATATTTTATAGCATTGTAAAACAAAGTGAAGTGGTTGAAATAGTGTTGAGTAAAAGTTGACATATTCCAGTCTGTGATTATCATCAACATCCATTCCTTTAATTTAGTCTCAATAATTCCTAATTTCTGCTTCTCTAACTCAAACATTAGGTATAATTCCTAAAAATGAGGTTTATTGACCATAAATTCAAAAATAACTAAAACTAAAGTTAATAAGTTAGTGTACGTATGTTGAAACGTTTGAAAAAAGAGACAAAACATAAAAAAGTGTTGACTGTCAATTTGGACGAGAGGACACACGAGGCCTAAAATAACAAGCGAATGAATGGAAAGCAAAATAAAGAAAGAAGACCAGGAAGGTTTGTTGAGGCCTGAAGAAAGGGATCCGTGACCTCTCAGACACCCGTGTGCACTTCCTGTTACAAAATGCTTTTTTTTTTTTTTTTTTTTTAAGTGTCAAGGAGTGCACGAGAAACGTGGATTACCGCGCGGCGGCTAGCAGCAGTTAGCATTAGCCAAACATGGAGGACTCAGCGTTTCTTAACAGTTCTTCGTCAGCAAGGGGGACAAAAGCGACCCATTGTGTCGGTACCGCTCCAGTATTTTTGATGCTATGCTCATGTGAGATGTTGTGTTGAAATCCGGATGGACACACATTTCACTCGGGCGTCACATGACCGCGTCGAGCCAATCGACTCGGAGAACGCGAGAGTCGCAGAAACGAGTCCGTTTGGCTGTTTTTTTGTTGTTTTTGGATTCTAGAGATGTGAAGAAGAAAGGGGAGCAGGCGGTCAGCGTCATCCGAGGACGAAGACAAAGATCCATATTAACAAAAAACTGCGGATGACAGATGATTAATCGGCGTGGGGGGGGTCTGCCGAGCCGGCCGGACCCCCGGCTGACACCCGAGCCCCCAAACACAAAACCACAACCCCCCCAGAGCCCCGGCAGCCCCGAGGAGCGTGGGCGAAGGTGGACGCAGGGCACCGTCCCCCAGGAGCTGTGTGTGTGTCTGTGTGTGTGTGTGTGTGTCATGCATGCGTGGATGTGTGTGTGCGTGCATGTGGAAAGAGGTAAAAGAGATTGTGTGTGTGTGTGTGTGTGTGTGTGTCATGCATGCGTGGATGTGTGTGTGTGGAAAGAGGTAAAAGAGATTGTGTGTCTGTGTGTGTGTGTGTGTGTGTGTGTGTGTTGTGTGTGTGTGCATGTGTTGATGTGCATGCATGGGTTGATGTGTGCGTGTGGAAAGAAGTAAAAGGGATTGTGTGTCTGTGTGTGTGTGTGTGTCTTGGTGTGTATATTAGTTACAGAGAAAAAACAAGTGAAAGTGTGTATTTGCATATGTGTGTGAGTGTGGGTGTGTGTGTGTGCCATGCATGCGTGGATATGTGCGTGTATGCAAGTGGAAAGAGCTAAAAGAGATTGTGTGTGTGTGTATGTTTGTGTGTGTGTGTGTTTGTGTGTGTGTGTGTTTGGATGCGAGATACATTTGAGAGTCAGTGAATGTGTGTATCTGTGTGTGGGAGTGTTTGTGTTTGTAAGAAAGTGTGTGAGTTTCCTCTGTGTGTGCGTGTGCGTGTGTGTGTGTGTGTGTGTGTGTGTGTGTGTGTGGTGTGTGTGTCTGTGTCTGTGTGTGTGTGTGTGTGTGTGTGTACGCGGACCGGCCAAACCCCCCATCTGCCACCGGGTGGGCGGCTCGCCACACAACGACAATACACACCAACATTTTTGTAACAGTGGGCGTTGAAAAGGCTGCTCGCTGCTCGCGGTGCGTTCAAGTGACGCAGCAGAAGCTTCAGCTCCACTCGCTCTCTAATCGAGTCATCAACAACACAAAGGGACTCAGATGTCTTCTGCTGACGCCACAAAAACGTCTCAACCCTCCTGGTGTCTTCAGGACAAATTTGACCCCTTTCCAAAAAGTTTCTATGTCAGACATTTTGGTTTCTTTGAAATGCATTTTCAAAAAAAGTAACGTGGTCCTCACACGCTAACCCTCATGTTGTCTTCATGTTGTCTTCATGTTGTCTTCATGTTGTCTTTATGTTGTCCTCATGGTGCCCTCATGTTGTCTTCATGCTGTCCTCATGTTGTCTTTATGTTGTCCTCATGTTGTCCTCATGTTGTCTTCATGTTGTCTTCATGCTGTCCTCATGTTGTCTTTATGTTGCCCTCATGTTGTCTTCATGTTGTCCTCATGTTGTCTTCATGTTGTCATCATGTTGTCCTCATGTTGTCCTCATGTTGTCTTCATGTTGTCCTCATGTTGTCTTCATGTTGTCCTCATGTTGTCTTTATGTTGTCCTCATGTTGTCTTTATGTTGTCCTCATGTTGTCTTTATGTTGTCCTCATGTTGTCTTTATGTTGTCCTCATGTTGTCTTCATGCTGTCCTCATGTTGTCTTCATGTTGTCCTCATGTTGTCTTCATGTTGTCCTCATGTTGTCTTTATGTTGTCCTCATGTTGTCTTTATGTTGTCCTCATGTTGTCTTCATGCTGTCCTCATGTTGTCTTTATGTTGTCCTCATGTTGTCTTCATGTTGTCCTCATGTTGTCTTCATGTTGTCCTCATGGTGCCCTCATGTTGTCCTCATGGTGCCCTCATGTTGCCTTCATGTTGTCCTCATGTTGTCCTCATGGTGCCCTCATGTTGTCTTCATGTTGTCTTCATGTTGTCTTCATGCTGTCCTCATGTTGTCCCCATGTTGTCTTCATGTTGTCCTCATGTTGTCCCAATGTTGCCTTCATGTTGTCCTCATGTTGTCCCCATGTTGCCCTCATGTTGTCCCCATGTTGTCCTCATGTTGTCCTCATGTTGTCCCAATGTTGCCTTCATGTTGTCCTCATGTTGTCCCCATGTTGCCCTCATGTTGTCCCCATGTTGTCCTCATGTTGCAGTCTAGACCTGCTCTATCTGCTAATTATAGAATGGTCCTGTCCTGTCTATGTGTAAATTATAGAGCGTGGTCTAGACCTGCTCTACCTGTAAAGGGTCTCCAGATAACTCTTTGTTATGAATTGATAATATAAATAAAATTGAATTGAAAAAAACAACAGGACAGTCTTAAAAACACATGGAGACACATGGAGTGTTCTGTGAATTAGGATAAACTCTCAACATGTAATTCGGATTTTATCTCCACGCATCGTCACGTTGAGCTCTTCCACTATTCCGGAGTTTCCTCTTCTTTCTTTTTTTTCAACCCCCCAAGTCCAAATTTGGGGAATGACGCACGGGGACACCCAGAGATTCCCTTTAAATCTCAGCGCCGCGTCCACGGAGCTGCTGAAGACACGAGAGGCGCAACAAAAATGCATTAACATGCAGTTAGTTAGGCAGAAGATTTGACTCGTTATTCTTCATTTGACCCGCCCGGTTGTCCAGGATGTGTGCTAAAGTAGCGGAGGAAGTGTCAGTGTCTCGAGGCAGAAGTGCGGATAATATTCCCAAAGACGCGCACGCGGCGCAGGGGGCGCTGGTTGTCTTCAAAGAAGAGGCGGATGAACACGAGAGCGACAGCGGTAAGAATCGGTGGCGTTTTCCTTATGTGAAAGCAAGAGAAAACGTTACTTGTGTTGCGTTCAAGTGTTTTGAATGGAAAGTCAAGTGTTGCGTTCACGGAGCTCCGCGTCGCGAGATGAATGATTGACAGGCTGATATGAAGCGCAGCAACTACTGGTCATGTGTGGGTTGTTTTCTGGGTGAATGGGTGAGTTGTTTGCTCTCTAAAATGTCAGAAAATTGGGGAAAATGTGCATCAGTGTTCCCCAAATTCCCCAAAATAACGTCCTCAAATGTCTCGTTTTGTCCACATACCCAAAGATATTTATTTTTACTTTTTTCATTAAAAAAATGACTCAAATTGATTATGAAAAATAGCGGGTGAACAATTTAGTCGACAATTAACCGATTAATCTCTGCAGCTCTGTGTTTTAAATCGATCTGCAACCAAACTCCCTTTAAATTTCATACAATTTAACGCAAAAGAGAGAAGAAACTAGAAAATATTCACATGTAACACGCTGGAAACGGAGGTTACTTTATTTTATTGGTCAAACAAAATACAATTAGCAACGTTAACATACCCCCCCCCCCCCCCCCCCAACATCTCATCATCATGCACCCACTCAAACAAAATCAAGAAAAATGACACAGTAACTACAATATCTCAAGAACAAAATTAAAATATTTTTTCCATAAAAATGACTCAAATCCAGTAGTCGATTAATTTAATTAGTAGTCGGTTAATTTAATTAGTAGTCGGTTAATTTAATTAGTAGTCGACTAATCGATGAGTCTGTCCACCTCTTGTTTTGATCCTCTAACCTCTTTAAATCGTGTTTTCTGTGTTTTCAGGTGATTTTCTGTTCCACGGCGACGTGACGCGGTACGTGGCCACTTTACGCACGCACCCCGTGGCGTTTACGGGCCAGTTCTCGGTGGACTCCAGAGTCCCGGGAGGACCGTGGACACCGGAGGACCTCATCCACGTGATAAGGGCCGACATTGGCACCCCGGGGCCCGACCCGGTCTCGGAACCGTGTCCAAGGTCGCCGAACATTTACGCAGAAGGAGACGCGGCGGAAGGCAGTATGGCGCACAGCCAGCCGGACATCAGCCACATGTACGCGCCCCCCCACCCACACCCACACCCCCACCCTTACACTCACACACACCCCCACCCGGCCCCCTCCTACTCCTGCAGCGCGGACATGTACCCGGACCAGTCGGCAGGGGGGTATCTAGCCACGTCCACCTGCGCCGTGTCCTACCACGCGCCTCCGTCCTACAACCCGGCGCCCAAACCGCCCGTGGACGGCGCCGCGCTGCTCTCCATCATGCCGGACTACGGGGCCTTCTACCCGCAGAGCTGCCAGAGAGACGTGCACGCGCTCAGGGTGCCCCCGCCTCTCACTCCTCTCAACACCATCAGGAACTTTACGCTCGGCGCGCCCTCGTCCGGCGCGGACGGCGCCGCGTCCGCGGCCTTCCCGGGCCACCAGAGCCTCCCCCTCAGGCCGATCCTGAGACCCAGGAAGTACCCGAACCGGCCCAGCAAGACGCCCGTGCACCAGAGGCCGTACCCGTGCCCGGCCGAGGGCTGCGACCGCCGGTTCTCCCGGTCGGACGAGCTCAGCCGGCACGTGCGCATCCACACCGGGCACAAACCGTTCCAGTGCCGCATCTGCATGCGGACCTTCAGCCGCAGCGACCACCTCACCACGCACATCCGCACGCACACCGGGGAGAAGCCCTTCTCCTGCGACCAGTGCGGCAGGAAGTTCGCCCGGAGCGACGAGAGGCGGCGGCACGCGAAGATCCACCTGCGGCAGAAGGCGAGAAAGTCCTCCGCGTCCTAACATCCGCACGGCGCATGCGCAGATGTCGCTAAACGTCAAGTTGAACGTGAACACCTCCTGCCATTTTTTACAGTGTGGTATTAGTACTTTTACTTGTAAAAGAGTATTTTTTACAGTGTGGTATTGGTACTTTTACTTGTAAAAGAGTATTTTTTACAGTGTGGTATTGGTACTTTTACTTGTAAAAGAGTATTTTTTACAGTGTGGTATTAGTACTTTTACTTGCAAAGAGTATTTTTTACAGTGTGGTATTAGTACTTTTACTTGCAAAGAGTATTTTTTACAGTGTGGTATTAGTACTTTTACTTGTAACAGTACTTTTTACAGTGTGGTATTAGTACTTTTAATGTAACAGTATTTTTTACAGTGTGGTATTAGTACTTTTACTTGTAACAGTATTTTTTACAGTGTGGTATTAGTACCTTTACTTGTAAAGAGTATTTTTTACAGCGTGGTATTAGTACTTTTACTTGTAACAGTATTTTTTACAGTGTGGTATTTGTACTTTTACTGAAGTAAAGTATCTGAGTACTTCTTCCGCCAGAAGAGCCCAACTCTCATCTTTTATTTTGGTTTATTTTTTTTACAAAAAAAGGAAGGAATCACATTAAAAAAGGAGTGGTGGATTGTAACTAAGTACATTTACTCCGGTACTTTCTACTTCTACTCGACTACATTTCAGAAAGAAATATTCTACTTTAGTTACTAGTTACTTTAGTTACTAGTTACTTTAGTTACTCCACTACATTCATCTGACAGCTTTAGTTACTAGTTACTTTAGTTACTAGTTACTTTAGTTCCTCCACTACATTCATCTGACAGCTTTAGTTACTAGTTACTTTAGTTACTAGTTACTTTAGTTACTAGTTACTTTAGTTACTAGTTACTTTCCACATTCAGATTCCTGCACATTAAACACATGTAGTTAATGATCGGATGTTAATTATAAAGTAACCATAGCAACAACATAACGACCTACAGGTCCATCTGAGATGATGATGTCATATATCAGCTGAGATGATGATGTCATGTATCAGCTGAGATGATGATGTCATATATCAGCTGAGATGATGATGTCATATATCAGCTGAGACGATGATGTCATATATCAGCTGAGATGATGATGTCATGTATCAGCTGAGATGATGATGTCATATATCAGCTGAGATGATGATGTCATGTATCAGCTGATTGGGTCCTTTACTCTTTCTACAACGGGAGGATTCTTCTTCCCTTTTATATTTTAACTACATTCTCCTGATTATTCTTACACACTTTTACTGAAGTTACATTTTAAAAGTTGTACTTTTACTTGTAACAGAGTTTTTTTTTTTTTACAGTGTGGTATTTGTACTTTTTTGCCCGGCGCTCCGCCCGGCGCTCCGTCAGGTCAGCGGCAGTTGGCGGTTTGCTAACGGATCGACTGGCAGCTCCCGATGCCCCTGTAAGTCACATATTTTGGGGTAACTGAACCGCCAACTGCCACTGACCGGGCGGAGCACCAAGGGGAAGCCCCGGGCGGAGCCTTTCCTGAAGGAAAATGAAAAATGGAGCGCTCCTACGTAGGAGGGCGGAGCACCAAGAGGAGCAAGAGGGGCAGAGTGCCAGGCGGAGCGCCGGATGGAGCGCCGGGCGGAGCCTTTCCTGAAGGGAAATTAAAATGGAGCGCTCCTACATAGGAGGGTGGAGCACCAAGCGGAACTCCGGGCGGAGCACCAAGCGGAGCGCCAAGTGGAGCCTTTCCTGAAGGGAAATGAAAATGGAGCGCTCCTACGTAAAAGGGCGGAGCCCCAAGCGGAGCCCCAAGCGGAGTACCAGGCGGAGAACCGAGCGGAGCGCCGGAGGGAGCCTTTCCTGAAGGGAAATGAAAATGGAGCGCTCCTACATAGGAGGGTGGAGCACCAAGCAGAGCACTGGGCGGAGAACCGAGCGGAGCGCCGGAGGGAGCCATTCCTGAAGGGAAAGGAAAATGGAGCGCTCCTACGTAGGAGGGTGGAGCTCCGGGTGGGGCACCGGGCGGAGCCTTTCCTGAAGGGAAATGAAAATGGAGCGCTCCTACGTAGGAGGGTGGAGCCAGGCCAACACCATTCTGAAGAAAATAAAACCCTTTAGGCGAAATAAACAGCACATTTTATATGAAAAGGACAGAAAAATCTTCATTACAAGCAAAAACACGTCAGTACAGATTCATATCACTGGACTCAATATAGAGCTATATAGAGAAACCTGTGGGGGGGGGGGGGGCTATATAGAGAAACCTGTGGGGGGGGGGGCTATATAGAGAAACCTATGAGCAAAAAGCATGAAATGGCTGAAACTGCGTAGCGCCCCTTTAATTCCATCAACTTCATTATGAACCAACCCTGAAACTCACTTTTCATTTCTGCTTCATTTATTTAACCAAATAGTGAAAAACGCTCTTTTCTTAACGTGGAAGAAGAACAGGAATTTTAATTTAGTGCATAACTTAATCTCTGAAAGTCAGTCAGGGACAGGATCGCAAACAAGTCCTGAAGATCAAATTCTTCCGGGGAAAGAGAAGAGGACGAGGTCTACAGTCTGTGGAGTCCTCAACCCAGCAGGACACAAAAACCTGCAGGCTTACACAGTCCTGAAGCAGGAAGACGGTTTTAAAAAGAAAGGACGAGTCCCTTCGTGGTCCACAGAGACAACTCAGCGAAGTGGTCTCGGCCCACCCAGGTCGGGACACGGGGCCCTGGTCCACCCAGGTCAAGACACCGTCTCGGTCCACCAGGTCAGGACACGGGGCCCTGGTCCACCCAGGTTGGGAGACCGGTCTCGGTCCACCAAGGTCAAGACACCGGTCTCGGTCCACCCGGGTTTGGAGACCGGTCTCGGTCCACCCAGGTCAGGACACGGGGCCCTGGTCCACCGGGTTGGGAGACCGGTCTCGGTCCACCCAGGTCAGGACACGGGGCCCTGGTCCACCCGGGTTGGGAGACCGATCTCGGTCCACCTAGGTCAAGACACTGGTCTTGGTCCACCCAGGTCAAGACACCGGTCTCGGTCCACCCAGGTTAGGAGACCGGTCTCGGTCCACCAAGGTCAAGACACCGGTCTCGGTCCACCCAGGTCGGGAGACCGATCTCGGTCCACCCAGGTCAGGATACGGGGCCCTGGTCCACCCAGGTTGGGAGACCGGTCTCGGTCCACCAAGGTCAAGACACCGGTCTCGGTCCACCCCAGGTCGGACCAGCCGGGTCAGGACACTGGTCTTGGCCCACCCAGGTCAGGACACGGGGCCTTGGTCCACCCGGGTCGGGACACAGGGTCTCGGTCCACCCGGGTCGGGCCAGCCAGGTCAGGACACTGGTCTTGGTCCACCCAGGTCGGACCAGCCGGGTCAGGACACTGGTCTTGGTCCACCCAGGTCAGGACACGGGGCCCTGGTCCACCCAGGTTGGGAGACCGGTCTCGGTCTGGAAATCCCCCAAAAAGTAGATTATAATCCCAACATATAGAAAAAAAATTTATGTAGTTCTACAAAGTTTTTAAACTACAGATTTAATTCGGGAGACTCGGTAGGACACACACACACACACACACACACACACACACACACACACACACACACACACACACACACACACACACACCACACAACACACACACACACACACACACACACCTTGGAAGACAAGGGTTAAAAAACGTCTATATCTGAAATCTGAGTCTCTTTTTAACCAAATTACCACAAAAAAACGCTCTTTAAAACACAACTAATAACTTTCGTTCCTCTGATCTTAACTATTAGTCAAAATAATTCATAATTCCTGCTTTTTTGACTCAAATATTGGGTATAATTCTACATAAATGAGGGTTATTGACCATTAATTTCAAAAAAGTATAAAACTAGTAACGTGGTGGTGGTGGAAACTACAAAAAAAAAGGCTGAAAAATGGACGAAAATGTCAAATTTTTGTAATTGTTTTTGACTCAAAAGGACAACACAAGGGTTAATATGTAATAAAGTAACTGTTTTCTTCTTTTAAATGGTGCTTTTTACGTTCTATTAAATGTTCAATGTGGTCAATAACAACATGTTAGAAATCCTCTTTTTAATTCAACATTCAGTTTGTTGTATTTTAGCAGAATCGTGATCAAAAAGGCAGACGTGAGTTCACTTAAATATCTGGTTTTCAGTCAATTTATCGCAAATATCATCGTTTCAAATCACACAAAATCCATCGTATGGTGCAGTAATGTTGTTTTAAATCACATATTATGCATCATATGGTTTTAAATCTCATATTATGCATCATATAATGCAGTAATGTTGGTTTAAATCACATATTATGCATCATATGGTTTTAAATCTCATATTATGCATCATATAATGCAGTAATGTTGGTTTAAATCACATATTATGCATCATATGGTTTTAAATCTCATATATGCATCATATAATGCAGTAATGTTGGTTTAAATCACATATTATGCATCATATGATGCAGTAATGTTGTTTTAAATCACATATTATGCATCATATAATGCAGTAATGTTGGTTTAAATCACATATTATGCATCATATAATGCAGTAATGTTGGTTTAAATCACATATTATGCATCATATGGTGCAGTAATGTCATTTTAAATCTTATATTATGCATCATATGGTGCAGTAATGTCATTTTAAATCTCATATTTTGCATCATATGGTGCAGTAATATTGGTTTAAATCACATATTATGCATCATATGGTGCAGTAATGTCATTTTAAATCTCATATTTTGCATCATATAATGCAGTAATGTTGTTTTAAATCACATATTTTGCATCATATCATTTTAAATCACATGTTATGCATCATATTGTGCAGTAATATCGTTTTAAATCACATATTATGCATCATATTGTGCAGTAATATTGGTTTAAATCGCATATTTCATCATGTGGTGCAGACCCTTTATCCAGTCTAGTGTTGTCAAACCAAGTCCAAAGTCCCGGCCTCGTGCCCTTCCAGGCTGCATATACACCAGCCCCATGTTGCGGGTCCAGGTGAGTCCCAAGGTCTCAGAGGCGGACCTCCGGGCCCGGGTACGGCTCCCCTCCGCACCAGAAGTCCGGAGGCTGCGAGATCTCCACGAGCCAGACCTCCTTCTCCTTCTGCTGCTCAGTGTTTCTAACCTCGGCCTCTGCCAGGACCTTGTAGTAGTGGCAGTCTCTGCCGTCGTCCGGGTCGTACGGGGGGGCCAGGATGTCCATGAACGCGGTCGGACCGTCCACCGCGTCGATCTGGTGCAGGTTGTCCCGGTCCGGGGTCAGCACGCACGGGCCGCTCTCCTCCGTGTAGACCTCCGTGGACCGGAGCAGGGACCGCTGCAGGGCGCCCTTCTGCACCTGGGGGGGCGGCGGTGCAGCCGGCGTGCCCCCCTGCCGGTCCAGCCTGTCAAAGCAGCTGATCCGGACCTGCCCGTACAGGACTTTGAGCACGCCGTGCATCCCGGGGTGGTCGTGCAGCGGGATCGAGGCGCCGCTTTTCAGCAGGAACACCCCCATGCTGAACTGGTCCGTCTCGCATATGTGCATGTAGGTGACCGGGGGCCCGCCGTGGTGGTACGGGGCCGGCACCGGGCCGGAGGACCCTCCTCCTCTGCGGGGCACTAGATTCAGGTCCGCCGCGCGCACCTCCGTCATCAGGCTCTTCAGCTGGCTTCGGGTCTCCAGGAACGACTTCCCGGGCTCCTCGCCGACCCGGGGCGGACTCCTGAAGGTGAGGAGGGCCTGGCGAGCTATTCTCTGGACTATGGAGGTCATGTTGCTGTCACCTGTCATCATACCGGCGCGAGGAACGGACCGTGCAAGCCCCGGTCTCGGTCCCGGTCTCTCTCTCTCTCTCTCTCTCTTTCTCCGTCCGCTTGTTAGCTTTAGCTACTTAGCTGGCGTCAAAGATCGTCTGTTAACGAGATGACTCACTCCGCACACAGTCTTCTTCACGCCTCTGGACGGTTGTATTTTGGTTTTTTTTTTTTTTGTATTCCTGATGTCAACAAAAAAATAAAAATATTCTGTCACTATGACAGAAAGTCACAGTTGAAGTCAAAGCTGAATTTACAAAAATTAAAGACAATAAATCCAAAACAACTAACGTTTCCCCCACAAACTCTAAGTACTTTTGGCTGTAGTTTCTATGGTAATTACAAAAGAGGAATATAGGGCCTTTTATTCCACATGTGACCCTAATCCTATTCTATATGGTATCATCCTATAATATGTATAATCCTATGTGAATTACAGATATTGCAGATATATCCTGGACTGGGTGTGTTATCCTCGTTATTGTCAAATAAACTGAATTAACACAAGGAACAGAATAATATAGGTCAACATATATATGTCAACATGACTGTGGCGATACATGTTAATGTAAAACATGCGTAAACATGCTTGTGTACAACTAAAAAATAAGAGTGAATTGATCAAATATATTAAGTTTCCCCCACAATAAACACATAGTAATGTGTCCGATTCCGAAATGACGGCGGAGTGATACCTCACCTCTTTGTTCTCCTCTTTGGTCCGATCACAACACCACGTTCATTGCCCGCGTTCACTGTCTGCCTTTTACCCCTTCACGTGCTCATTCATTCGTGTTGTTTGTGCTAATGAACACTCGTGAATTTTCACGTAAAAAGGCCACACAACAAATACGTGATGACACAACTCTGCGGGGGCTAACTTTCACGCAACGTTTTGACTCAAACGCGGGCAGCCGTTGCGACTTCTGGGCCCCATTTGTGAATAGCTGTCAAACACGTCCGCACCAGACGCCGCTTTAATCAGTTTACACGCCGTGCATTGTGGGACATGTAGTCAGACGGCCATCGATACTATCTTCACTGACACAAATGATGCTTCGTTGTGATATTAAGACAATAAAAGTTGTTGTTTTTGTCACATTGCTTCTTACAGCCGAGATGTTTTCAGTGTGAAGGATTCAAATTGCTATTAAATCAGACTAACTGCCAAGACAATGCACTACAATTCCCAGCATGCCATAGAATGTTTAACTTTGAATGATCTTTTGCTCCCAGTCAACCGTACCTCCAACATAGGGGAATGTCGTTATTACTGCAATAAGAAACGGACAGTTATTTATTTATTTAAATGTTGTGCCATCTCACGGCTCTTCCCCTTGTGGGATTATAAACATTTTACGTGTTTATAGTATTTATTTATTACAACATACAATGTAAAGTGTTAGCATACCTGACATGTAGGCAGTTTGCTAACATGATAAAGCAATAATTAGCTAAAAGATGGATAAACAGTGGAATTAGTTAGCTAAATAAACAGCCATTATCCATCACTTCTGGCTAATCATTTCAACTGTTTATCCATGCGTGGATTTATCTAAATGTGACGGTTGTGGAACTACTCTAATGGTCCTCTACAGCCAGTCTCGCTGAGTTGTGTATGTGAGGCTGCGTCTGCGTCTGCACATGGGAAAATAAAGTGAAATCAGGGCGAGCACGTCGACACCACGGAGACAAACCCACAGCAGTTATCAGAAGTTCTGCTCATTTATTCTTAAATGTCTGTGATCGTATAGTGGATTTGTTTTACAAGAATTATAACAAAAATGGTTTCACAGTAATCTAAAATTAAATAAAATCCTAAACTCCCAAAAGGCATTATATTAAATACAAATACAGTATATTAACAATAGGCTACAGTCTCTCAACATTAGAATGCAGTGCCTACATTAACATTACATATTATACATAAAAATCAACAACAAATTCAATAACCGTTACCTGCACATGGGAAAATAAAGTGAAATCAGGGCGAGCACGTCGACACCACGGAGACAAACCCTACACACACACACACATTGAGTTAGCCAGAAGCAATGTAGAGTTAGCTAATTTAACATTTGGCTCTAAATTCAAAACGAATGCTTCAAACGACGCCAAACTAACGGCATTGAGCACTAAAGTACAATACAAAAATAATACAATAAAATTAAACATTGTGTAGTGGCTTTAAAACGTTTTTGGGCTAATATTGTCTCTGCAGCGTGTAACATGCAACTTACCACAGCAGTTATCAGAAGTTCTGCTGTGGATTACCCATAATTCCCTATCTTTAACCCTGCGGCGCATTGAGAAAGTGACACCAGCAGATGGCGCTCTTCCCATATATGCAGGAATTTAACAACCTATTTACAACCCGTTACATACACCCCCCTAAATTTCTGCAAAAGTGGGGAAGCGCAACCAAAAAAAAAACAGAGGAACCAGAAAAAAAAATTGATTACATTGAGCACTACTGCGTAATAGTCAGTTACAAACTCTCCTCATGGAGATATGCTAGGATAGGCTGGTACCAAAACCTAAACCTTAACAGAGACACGAGAGATGCCGTTTACACCTCTCCTAATGGACACAGTTCAAGAACTCAAGAGAAAAACTGAGTATCTGTCTACACTCATGAACAAGAATACTCAATTATACAGTACATAATAGTCACAATAGTCATAATAGTCACAGGCTACACTGCAAAAACATTTCTCACAAAAGTAACAAAAGAACTCACTGAAGACTTTGAATCTTCCACAACCTGGTCGTTCATCTCACAAAGTAATCTTTTTGGAGGTTTAATGGTCCTACCAAACCTAGTCATAGTCAGGTCTGGGAGTACTTGCTTTGGTTGGGTGCAAATCACAGGCTCAACTGACTCTGAGACTGCACTACTGGGAACATGTGAGTATGCATCAGCTAGCGAGTCTGTGGGAGGCTGTATGAGGTGACTGTGGGCAGACGGATCACCCGGAAATGATGACTGGCTCCCATCACTGTCCTGGCCACGACTTTCAACATCATCCACATGAGGAGTATTCTCGACTGCATTGAATGAACTGTCATTGCCATCAGGAACATCATCCAGACGAGGAGTTGTCTTAGCTGCGTCGGATGAACTGGGTAAGTCAACTTCATCAGGTCCAGCCTCTTTTCCAGATTGCAAAATCCACTGCAATGTCTTTTCATCACTGTCAAGTTGGTCATGAGGCAAAGCATCACCATGGTCACTTCCAGCGCCAACTGACAGGGAATCAGACAACAGGTCAACATCATCGTCTCTCAACAGGAAACTGACAGGAAGGAGTAGGTTCCGGTGAACTGTTTTCTCTTTGCCAGTGACTGTGTCCTTCACACGGTAGACATTGATAGCTGATCTTACGGACAACACTTCGTAAGGAATTGACTCCCATTTGTCCGCAACTTTCCGTTTTCCTCTCTCGCCTCTGTTTGCCAGTAAGACTCTATCACCAACAGTCAATGGTGAGCCTTTTACCTTGCGGTCGTAGAGCTTGGCGTGACGAGCCTGTTCAGCTGAACTGTGCCTCTGTGCAACTGCTGCTGCCTCACTCAGGTCTCTTTTGAGGTGGGACACAAACTCTGAATGGGTGACAACACAATCGTTCTTTAGAGCATGTTGGAACATCACATCGATTGGGAGTCTGGGAATCCTCCCAAACATGAGGTAAAAAGGTGCGAAACCTGTTGTTTCATGGACAGTGCAGTTATAACAGAAAGTCAGCACCTTTAATGACTGGGGCCACTTTGCTTTGGACTTGGGGGGTAAGGCTCTGATCATGCTCCCCAAGGTTCTGTTGAAACGCTCTGTGATCCCGTTACCCATCGGGTGGTAAGGGGTAGTGTGTGATTTCTTTATCCCAGCCATGTCTAACAGCTCTTTTATGAGTTTGCTCTCGAAATTAGCACCCTGATCAGAATGCACACGCTTTGGAAAGCCATATATGCAGAAAATATCATTCCATAAGCGGTGAGCAACTTGTTTTGCTGACTGGTTTTTACAAGGAAAAGCAAAGGCCATCTTGGTGAAATGATCCGTTGCTACGAGAACATCTACAGACTTGTTGTCTCCCTGCTCTGCTGTCCAGAAATCAATGCAGATCAATTCCATGGGCTCTGAGGTGTGAATGTTCTCCAGAGGAGCACGAGCATGAGGCTCCGGCGTCTTACCAACAATACAACGCTGGCAGTTTCTGACATAATGCACAATGTCATGTGTCATGCCTGTCCAAAAAAACCTGTGTCTGGCCAATGAGAGTGTACGTGAGCGTCCTTGGTGACCTGCGGCATCGTGTACACCATGAAGCACCTGTTGTTTCATGCTATCTGGTACGATGAACTGGTAGAGCTTGTTGTTCATGTTGTGATCTCTTTTCACTTTAAAAAGCATTCCATCTCGCAGCGTGAGTTTGTTCCAATGCTTGAGCAACTTGATTACACTACGAGGCTCCTTCGCACGCTCACGTTTGTTAGGTCTCTTGTGTCTCTGGACATAGTGAACCACTCTACTCACTGTGCTGTCCTGCTCCTGCATAGTCAGAAGGGTGCTTTTAGGCAAAGCAGTGGCACAATCCTCTGTACCCAGATGAGAGATGACTCCCGTCCCCATCACACGGCTCGTCCCACCAGAGCAATGAGCATCAAAGAGGGCGGAGATTTCTTGAGACGCTAACTCGCCCTGGGGAAGCAGGTGGGAGAGATCAGAGCTTGGTTCAACATCTGTGCTTACAAGTTGACAGTTATTTGAGTATCTGAAAGCATCTTGAACTGTTTCATCCATCACACCATTCAGTTGGTTCAACAAAGCATGGTACGGCTCTGTCACGAGGCGATGACTGACAGTGGACTGGACAAAAGGTTCCCTGCTGAGTGCATCAGCCACCACATTCTTAGCTCCGGGCACATACTTCAGATCGAAACTGTAGGATGCTAGTTTTGCTACCCAACGCTGTTCACATGCATCAAGTCTTGGTTTGGTGAGTATGTATGTGAGGGGGTTGTTGTCAGTCCAAGCTGTAAAATGTCGACCTTTCAACCAGTAATGGAATTTGTCACATACTGCCCATTTCAAGGCTAAAAACTCAAGCCTGTGCGCGGGGTAGTTCATCTGAGAGCGTGAAAGTGTCTTGCTCGCAAAAGCTACTGGCCTTGCCATGTTGCTGCCTCTGGGAATCTGTGAGAGTACTGCTCCCAACCCATCAAAAGACGCATCCACAGCCAATATGAAATGGTCATCGAAGTCAGGGTGAGCTAATGTCACACTCGTGAGCAAGTCATGTTTAAGAGTCTCAAATGCACATTTGCATTCTTCAGTCCAGTCCGATTGTGTGAGCTTAACATGTAAAACTTTCTTTTTAGGATGTCTTCCTCTCTTTTTGGGGCACTGTGTGTCTGACTGGGAGATGAGTTTGAAGAGGGGTTTAGCCTTAGCTGAACATTTTTCAATAAAATGTTGATAATACAAGACCATACCTAGAAATGATCTGATTTTCTTGGGGCAAGGAGTGATGCCATCGGAGTCCATCAAATCAGACACCTGCACATCAGAGATGGCCTGAACTTTCTCAGGGTCAGTGCAAACTCCATCTTCACATACGATGTGGCCCAGAAATTTCACAGACCTTCTCAGGAAGTTACATTTCTTTGGTGAGAGCTTCAGATTGTGAGTCTTCAATCGAGAAAACACCATCTCCAGCCGGTCAAGAGCGAGCTGCTCTGTAGGAGCGAAGACCAAAAGATCGTCAAGGTAACACAACAAACTGGTGAAGTTCTTGTCCCCGAAGATTGACATCATCATCCGCATGAACGTAGCGGGACTGTTTGTGAGACCTTGAGGCATGCGATTGTATTCGTGGAGTCCGAATGGAGACGAGAATGCTGTATACTTTTTGTCATCCTCATGGAGTGGCACGTTGTAAAAGCCAGATGTAAGGTCCATAGTGGAGAAGAAAGCATTTCCACCTAAGGCGGCAAGTGCGTCCGACTGGTGCGGTAGAGGATGAGCATCTTTTATAGTCCTGGCGTTGAGCCATCTGAAATCATTACAGATCCTGGGGTCGCCATTCTTCTTCCACACAAGTACTAGAGGAGAGGCATACTCACTGGTAGACTTCCTTATTATGCCACTCTCCTCCATGTCATTCAGGGCTGTCCGCAGCTTCTCATAGTGACTTGGTGGTACCCTTCGATAAGGGAGACGAAACGGCTTGTCATCCACCAGACGGATTCTATGAACAAAATCTTTGGCCATACCACAATCCATCTTGTTCCTCGAGAATATGGACTGGTGTGCTGTGATGATGTTGAGGAGTCTGTTCTTCCACTCAAGAGACACTTCACATGCACTTACGTCCAAATCGGTCAATCCCAGGTCCCTCAGAATGTCGGTCATCTCTCCCTCTGACTTAAGAGTTTGCTCCGGGATGTGACAGGACTGGGCAGTTGATTGGACGTTACACTGGACCCTTTCAACATCTTGGAAATCCTCTACTGCAATGCAAGGGGAAACATCAGCGATTTTTGCATTCCTTCTCAGTGTCACAGGGCGATTGGTGGGGTTGACTAGTTTGACTGGAACTAAGCCATCACCAAATAGTGGTGCGATGACTCGGCCAACCAAGAGCTGTTTGGGCCTGGAGTTAGACTGAGTGGGCTCTATGACTACAGTACTACCCACAGACACTATGGCCTTGCTAGGGAGTTTACCCCAAACTAGATATTCACTCTGTGGCTGCAATGTTACACTGCCTGTAAGTTTGGCTGTACCCACTTTTTCAGGCGCAATATCACCCTTCCATCTCACTGTGTTAGAAAGCAACGACAAAAACTGGAAGGGCTCATCCACCCCATCTCCGCTTGGCATGGTCATCAACTTCCAGTAGCTGACGGTGTTCCTCAGTAGGGCCAACAGGGACTTGATTGCATTGCTGCCAAGAATCAGTTGTTCTGTCTGGCCTGGCACAACCAAAACAGGAATCATCATTTTACATCCATAAACAGAGACTGTGACATCATATATCCCTGTGGGGGCGACTTGGTGACCACCACATCCGACAACGACAACTTGATCTGCAGAGGTCTTTATCAGGTTAGGATTGGCTTTTAACAGGTCAGCTTCAACTGCTTCGCTTATGGTGCATGCCATAGACCCGCTGTCAATCAGTGCTTTCAGTGTTGGGCCATTTTCAGTGGACACAGAGGTATAGAACAGGCTGTCAGTCATGGGAACGTGCTGCAAGCATTGAAAAACAACAGTCTTATCAGAAGGGGCAATACTTTTATGTACTTCATACACAGACTCGTAATCTTCAGTATCACAAATGGGAGGCTGACTAATTAGATCTGCACTGTCCTCCCCTTCGCGCAGATCTGTTAGTTTCCCTGATTAGATGGAGGTAGAGTAACCCGTGACACAGGACAGTTGCGTCGGGAATGGCCGGGTGACAAGCACTGAAAACAGAGGCGATGCTCACGGCAGTGGACTAGGGCAGAGTGAGCTCCATCGTTACAGACAGCACAGGGTAACGCGTCCAAGCCTTCGATTCTTGGAAGCCTGGAGTTGCGTCGGTCTGAGTTAGGCTGCCGTACGCTTGAATTGCGCATCAAAACTTTCTCCAGCATGTCAATCACTTTTTCCAGATTAGCTTGGTCTGAAGAACCACATTGCTGTGATCCAGAGTCATGGCAAGCGACAGAAGCTGTATTAACATCAACTTTGCAAGCATTTACTTTATCCGTCCTGCCACAACACGTTGAGCTAGCAGGTCTGAAGCTGGACTCTGATTTATGGGCGTTTAACACAGCTTGCACTTCATGGGCCGACCACTTGTCAATGGACTTGGATCGGAAGGTCAAGGCCAGATCTTTACTGGGACAATGGCGGATGAACATATGGGCAACCTCTGTCCCTGGGTTGTCAAACGATTTGCCTTGCTCCCTTAGACATTCAGAGGCTACATCTGCTGCTTTGTTCAGCCTCAACCAATAGTCGTAAGGCTCTTCATTCTCAGTAGGCAAAGTGGTGTAAAAGTCAGAGAGGGGAACTGGTGAGTACTGACTGCAACTGAAATGCTTTCGTAGCAGACTGTAAATAGCATTGGGGCTTATTTGGATGTTAGACTCACTGTTCCTAATCCAAAATTTGACTACATCCTTTGCTCTACCCCGCAGGTGAACAAGCATCTCCTCAACATGTTCGTCAGCATTCATGTTTCCCTTCTTAACGAAAGTCCTCATCAAATCTTCCCACTCCTCAATGTCAATTGAGTCAGATGCGTCCCCTCTGAAGGAAGGAGGCTCTTTGACGTTCCTGTGGGTGACTAAATGAGTCTGGGATATGTCCACAGCGTTGGAAGGTCGAGTCAGCGTGTTACTGTCACTATGCAGATTGCTGTGTGTGTCTGACCCCAGGCTAGATGGGTTAAGGCGAGACATAATACTGTCTGCAATTTGTTCTCCAATCATTTGGGCAATTGAGCCAACTCGATCTAATAAGTCAGGGGCAACATGGTCAGTGTGTGGTGTTGAACTAGTGACTGGTTGCCTATGTGGGTTACGTACATCAGTAATGTCAGGGGGACCAGTTGAAAAATCAACCCTATTTACACTTAATGCAGCGTTACTGTTAATAACAGGACTATCCAGAAAGGAAGCAGGTATCTGCATTACACCCCTCCCCCTACCAACAGAAACTGGAGTACGAGCTGGCGAACCAAGTGTAGTATTGCTCATTATGACTACAGGCTAACAAGAGCAAAAGCAGAATAAACTGACCCAAAATAAAAATAAAACTAGAGCAGAGCTAGAGTCCTTTCCAACGTGTAAAGGATAACGCTGAGAGATGTCCTTCACGAGACCACAGTCCACGATGTCCAAACGAAGCCACCGCGGTCCGTCGACGGCAGGCAGACGTCCACTCACTTAACGGCAGTCACGGCACCAATGTGACGGTTGTGGAACTACTCTAATGGTCCTCTACAGCCAGTCTCGCTGAGTTGTGTATGTGAGGCTGCGTCTGCGTCTGCACATGGGAAAATAAAGTGAAATCAGGGCGAGCACGTCGACACCACGGAGACAAACCCACAGCAGTTATCAGAAGTTCTGCTCATTTATTCTTAAATGTCTGTGATCGTATAGTGGATTTGTTTTACAAGAATTATAACAAAAATGGTTTCACAGTAATCTAAAATTAAATAAAATCCTAAACTCCCAAAAGGCATTATATTAAATACAAATACAGTATATTAACAATAGGCTACAGTCTCTCAACATTAGAATGCAGTGCCTACATTAACATTACATATTATACATAAAAATCAACAACAAATTCAATAACCGTTACCTGCACATGGGAAAATAAAGTGAAATCAGGGCGAGCACGTCGACACCACGGAGACAAACCCTACACACACACACACATTGAGTTAGCCAGAAGCAATGTAGAGTTAGCTAATTTAACATTTGGCTCTAAATTCAAAACGAATGCTTCAAACGACGCCAAACTAACGGCATTGAGCACTAAAGTACAATACAAAAATAATACAATAAAATTAAACATTGTGTAGTGGCTTTAAAACGTTTTTGGGCTAATATTGTCTCTGCAGCGTGTAACATGCAACTTACCACAGCAGTTATCAGAAGTTCTGCTGTGGATTACCCATAATTCCCTATCTTTAACCCTGCGGCGCATTGAGAAAGTGACACCAGCAGATGGCGCTCTTCCCATATATGCAGGAATTTAACAACCTATTTACAACCCGTTACATAAAATTGATGGTTGAAACCGTTGAAATAGTTAGCTTAAAGATGGATAAACAGTTGAAATAGTTAGCTTAAAGATAGATAAACTGTTGAAATAGTTAGCTTAAAGATGGATAAACAGTTGAAATAGTTAGCTTAAAGATGGATAACAGTTGAAATAGTTAGCTTAAAGATAGATAAACAGTTGAAATAGTTAGCTTAAAGATGGATAAACAGTTGAAATAGTTAGCTTAAAGATAGATAAACAGTTAAAATAGTTAGCTTAAAGATGGATAAACAGTTGAAATAGTTAGCTTAAAGATGGATAAACAGTTGAAATAGTTAGCTTAAAGATAGATAAACAGTTGGACTAGTTAGCTTAAAGATGGATAAGCAGTTGAAATAGTTAGCTTAAAGATAGATAAACAGTTGAAATAGTTAGCTTAAATATAGATAAACTGTTGAAATAGTTAGCTTAAAGATGGATAAACAGTTGAAATAGTTAGCTAAAATATAGATAAACTGTTGAAATAGTTAGCTTAAAGATAGATAAACAGTTGAAATAGTTAGCTTAAAGATGTATAAACAGTTGAAATAGTTAGCTTAAAGATGGATAAACAGTTGAAATAGTTAGCTTAAAGATGGATAAACAGTTGAAATAGTTAGCTTAAAGATGGATAAACAGTTGAAATAGTTAGCTTAAAGATAGATAAACTGTTGAAATAGTTAGCTTAAAGATGGATAAACAGTTGAAATAGTTAGCTTAAAGATGGCTAAACAGTTGAAATAGTTAGCTTAAAGATGGATAAACAGTTGAAATAGTTAGCTTAAAGATGGATAAACAGTTGAAATAGTTAGCTTAAAGATGGATAAACAGTTGAAATAGTTAGCTTAAAGATAGATAAACAGTTGAAATAGTTAGCTTAAAGATAGATAAACAGTTGAAATAGTTAGCTTAAAGATGGATAAACAGTTGAAATAGTTAGCTTAAAGATAGATAAACAGTTGAAATAGTTAGCTTAAATATAGATAAACTGTTGAAATAGTTAGCTTAAAGATGGATAAACAGTTGAAATAGTTAGCTAAATATAGATAAACTGTTGAAATAGTTAGCTTAAAGATAGATAAACTGTTGAAATAGCTAAAATATGGATAACAGTTGAAATAGTTAGCTTAAAGATAGATAAACAGTTGAAATAGTTATCTTAAAGATGGATAACAGTTGAAATAGTTAGCTTAAAGATAGATAACAGTTGAAATAGTTAGCTTAAAGATGGATAACAGTTGAAATAGTTAGCTTAAAGATAGATAAACAGTTGAATAGTTAGCTTAAAGATGGATAAACAGTTGAAATAGTTAGCTTAAAGATGGATAACAGTTGAAATAGTTAGCTTAAAGATAGATAAACAGTTGAAATAGTTAGCTTAAAGATGGATAAACAGTTGAAATAGTTAGCTTAAAGATAGATAACAGTTGAAATAGTTAGCTTAAAGATGGATAACAGTTGAAATAGTTAGCTTAAAGATAGATAAACAGTTGAAATAGTTAGCTTAAATATAGATAAACTGTTGAAATAGTTAGCTTAAAGATGGATAAACAGTTGAAATAGTTAGCTTAAAGATAGATAAACAGTTGAAATAGTTAGCTTAAAGATGGATAAACAGTTGAAATAGTTAGCTAAAATATAGATAAACTGTTGAAATAGTTAGCTTAAAGATGGATAAACAGTTGAAATAGTTAGCTTAAAGATAGATAAACTGTTGAAATAGTTAGCTTAAAGATAGATAAACTGTTGAAATAGCTAAAATATGGATAACAGTTGAAATAGTTAGCTTAAAGATAGATAAACTGTTGAAATAGCTAAAATATGGATAACAGTTGAAATAGTTAGCTTAAAGATGGATAAACAGTTGAAATAGTTAGCTAAAATATAGATAAACTGTTGAAATAGTTAGCTTAAAGATAGATAAACTGTTGAAATAGTTAGCTTAAAGATGGATAAACAGTTGAAATAGCTAAAATATGGATAACAGTTGAAATAGTTAGCTTAAAGATAGATAAACTGTTGAAATAGCTAAAATATGGATAAACAGTTGAAATAGTTAGCTTAAATATAGATAAACAGTTGAAATAGTAAAATATCGATAACAGTTGAAATAGTTAGCTTAAAGATGGATAAACAGTTGAAATAGTTAGCTTAAAGATAGATAAACTGTTGAAATAGTTAGCTTAAATATAGATAAACTGTTGAAATAGTTAGCTAAATATAGATAAACAGTTGAAATAGTTAGCTTAAAGATAGATAAACTGTTGAAATAGTTAGCTTAAATATAGATAAACTGTTGAAATAGTTAGCTTAAAGATAGATAAACTGTTGAAATAGCTAAAATATGGATAACAGTTGAAATAGTTAGCTTAAATATAGATAAACAGTTGAAATAGTAAAATATCGATAACAGTTGAAATAGTTAGCTTAAAGATAGATAAACTGTTGAAATAGTTAGCTTAAAGATGGATAACAGTTGAAATAGTTAGCTTAAAGATGGATAAACAGTTGAAATAGTTAGCTTAAAGATAGATAAACAGTTGAAATAGTTAGCTTAAATATAGATAAACTGTTGAAATAGTTAGCTTAAAGATGGATAAACAGTTGAAATAGTTAGCTAAAATATAGATAAACTGTTGAAATAGTTAGCTTAAAGATAGATAAACTGTTGAAATAGCTAAAATATGGATAACAGTTGAAATAGTTAGCTTAAAGATAGATAAACAGTTGAAATAGTTATCTTAAAGATGGATAAACAGTTGAAATAGTTAGCTTAAAGATAGATAACAGTTGAAATAGTTAGCTTAAAGATGGATAACAGTTGAAATAGTTAGCTTAAAGATAGATAACAGTTGAAATAGTTAGCTTAAAGATGGATAAACAGTTGAAATAGTTAGCTTAAAGATGGATAAACGTTGAAATAGTTAGCTTAAAGATAGATAAACAGTTGAAATAGTTAGCTTAAAGATGGATAAACAGTTGAAATAGTTAGCTTAAAGATAGATAACAGTTGAAATAGTTAGCTTAAAGATGGATAACAGTTGAAATAGTTAGCTTAAAGATAGATAACAGTTGAAATAGTTAGCTTAAATATAGATAAACTGTTGAAATAGTTAGCTTAAAGATGGATAAACAGTTGAAATAGTTAGCTTAAAGATAGATAAACAGTTGAAATAGTTAGCTTAAAGATGGATAAACATTGAAATAGTTAGCTAAAATATAGATAAACTGTTGAAATAGTTAGCTTAAAGATGGATAAACAGTTGAAATAGTTAGCTTAAAGATAGATAAACTGTTGAAATAGTTAGCTTAAAGATAGATAAACTGTTGAAATAGCTAAAATGGATAACAGTTGAAATAGTTAGCTTAAGATAGATAAACTGTTGAAATAGCTAAAATATGGATAACATTTGAAATAGTTA